>NC_090242.1:18317281-18452281 GCF_024489055.1 Chanodichthys erythropterus | reverse complement strand
ATGTTCATATGTGAAACTGTAATTAATTCTGAAATGTTTGTTTATAAGTGTCAGCAAATTTAGAAGACATTTTTACAGACGTTGTTCTGGTGGCATTTGTTAATTAACATTGTTTTAATGTGGCTGTCAGCCTATGGTGGCAGTCTCTTCCAGGCATCATGCGAGTAGTCAGTGGTCAGGAGTGAAGCAGAGAAATAAAAGAGAGGATAAAAAGAGAGAGAGAAGGCTAAATACAGAAATGGAAGATGGTAAGAGGGGGAAACGGGGCCCTGCAGTGCCTAATGGAACTGCCTGGAAGCAGAATAGGAGATTTTTAAAACAGAAAGAAAATAAAAGGGAGGTGTGGAATGGAGATGTACTGTGGTGAGTGAGGGAATAGTGATTAACCCTTTGAGCGGTACGGTCCCACATATGGGATTTTTATTTCAGTGCCCCTGGGCGTACGGTACCACATATGGGATTTCGAACGTTCAGCGACGTCACATAACTGCCAGATTCAAACTGTGCTTTCGCGCCCTGGCTGTAAGACAGACACGCGCGCGCTCTTTTCATATATCACAGCAGTGTTTTCAGCCACATAATGTTTATTTTAAGGTTTCAGACATTTAAATATGCATAAGCACCATTAAAACAATACATTAAGCGTTTATAATTTACACATTGATCATGTCCAACATCAGTGGAAGCAGCAATAACAAATATAATTTGGCGACATTTATTCATATCAGACACACATAATGGGCCTAAGTAACTATAAAGTTTACTCTATTATTCTTCCACTTCAACAGCCACTTACTTGCTTATATTTCGGGAGAAACTGATGAATTAACCTGTAAATCCGACTGACAGGACTCTGTGAACTGCAGCGCAAACTAAGATGGCGGCACCCATCTCGCATTATAGATCAAGATAAAGATCATTTATAAAGGTTTTAAAACGACAAAACACACTCACTTACACATATTTGAGAATCGGAATATCAGATGACATGACATGGTAAGCAATTTTGCGAATATTTTAAATAAAAAAGGAAAAACTAAATAATAGCGATCCATCTGTCATACAGTGTTATTGTTGCTGCGCTCAGCGCTCGTGACACGCAAGACGCGTCGCTATGGAAACATTAAAGGCGAACGTTCTAAAATAACGGTCACCTTAAAAAAAACTCACTCTGGGGGGACAGTTAGAATATTTTAAACTCACGATCGGAAGGGTTAAAAGAAAACAGACAAAAAAGGAAAAATAAGACCTTAAGTTGTGCATTCTTAGACTGGGTAAACCCAGCCTGATCTGTCGGCGATTTGATTTTGCCCGGCAACTCAGTCTGGAAACCCGTACACTCATTTCTACTGCTTCTGTTACACTTTTGCGGGAACCAATCCCAGACCTGCTTTATCCACCTTGCTCGCTATTGGCGGGTATAACACTATGACGATAGAGAAGTGACGGCAAGCATGACGGCAATTCCTTTTAACCTCTCGACGATGCTGAATGACTTTTGTAGTTTAGCAAACAAATCGCTCGAGTGGGTGTAAATACCACTCACGTTCATGTTTTTTTTTTTGCACAACCTGCAAAAATCGCTCGATGCCATTGCTGCTTCTGCAAGTCAGTAGTCAACTAAACCAATGCTACAAACTAAACCTGTCTGGAGTTTTTGCATCGCTCTGCAAAGTACGTCACATGGATCGTTGATCTGATTGGTTGAAGGACTATCCAATTGCGTGAATAATGCTCGTTGATCATGCCTCTTGTGCAGTAGGAAATACATAGCAAACTTCCCAGACCAATGTTCACTTTTAATTTGAGCTTGGTCTGTTGATAGCCAGACAATTGCATTCTGTCAATTTAAATAGTTTTTTTAAAAAACACAAATTTGAGTGACACTTTCCTGTTAAAACCTTACAGGGAGAAAAAAAAAAAATCCTTATCTCCAGGTTAAAGCGCAAAAGAAACTACGAGCAATGACCGCTGTTGTTCTGTTGTAAGTCATGAAATTACCAAACATGCGATTAAAGCTGCCTCAAAACTGTGCATGCATGTATTCTTTGACATGGTTTTAAAGCTATCGTTATACAATTTGTTGGCCTTGAAACGTCTTAAAAATGCACATACGTACACCAAGAAAATCTAAATTTTCTCGGGGGACCATGCCCCCGTACCCCCCTAGGAAACTGTTTTCTGACCTCTGTAATTATGAAACCCTGCGTATGGCCCGTTTTATATTCTCTCTAATGAAATCTGAGGTAAACGTGCATTTCTACAAATGTGCGCACTTTGGGACTAAAATTTTGTATGTGTACTGTGATCAAAAATAAATGGGACCAAACATGATTGAATGTAAAGGTTTGTGTCTTGTTATTCTATTAATAACATTTCGATCAGAAATTAATAATTATTAGATTATTAAATCAGAAGATATTTTGTAAAAATGTTTCTGTAACAGCTCCCAAAAATAGTATATAGTTCCACTGTGTTTTTTAACAAAATTTTTATATATATATATATATATATATATATATATATATATATATATATATATATATATATATATATATATATATATATATATATATATATATATATATATATATATATAATATACGATAATGGTTTCACGCATATGAGATGGGAGGAAAGAAATATATTTCATTGTTTTTGCATTCCCTTAAGAAATAAGAAACTTTGTGTTCCCTCGCAAAAAAAAAAAAAAAAAAAGCTACAGTATTATTGACAACTAATTTCTAATCTTTTTTTTTCTCTTTGTTTTCTCCCGCATTGCAATTCACCCGTTGGATATTCCTGTATAGGTAAGCTTAAATTTATTTAAAAAATACTGTTTGTATGTGTGTGCATCTGAGAGTTTGTAAGATTGAGATTGAGCTTGTGGAATTTGAACTCCTCTGTACCTACTGACTTTTCTAAACTCTTTGATGTTGCATTGGTAGCATACAGTGAGTGAAGGAAGTGCTATACAGCTGAATCAATAAACACACACACAAGGTTATGAGCAAACTTTCATCTCAGCCAGTGGTCAATATTTGATTCAGTAGTTTGGTTTTTGTTGATATTTCACTCTGTATTCCGATGTTCTGGAACTGTTTTTCGAGCTCTTCCTACACATTTGAAACTTAAAGTTTCAGAAAGAAGTGAGACAAGGTTTGCAAAGAACCTACTGCATCAAGGCTTGTCTGATGCGATTTACAAAATTGTGTTTTTCGTGTGTGTGCGTGTGCCTGTAGTAGGACTTATATTGTTCTATCGCCCCAAACTTTTTAAGAATTCAGGTCTCAAGGAAGTGGAAAAAAACACTAAACTGCAACTTCCACACACATTCAGATACATATCCACCAAGAGACAGATACCCTCTGCCGAAGTTAATCCAGGCCACTACATATCAAATCATTCTGACACTCAGTTCCTGTTCAGTGGTGACTAATGTAGCTCATCCTGGAAACAGAGACGCCACACTCAGATAGAGAGAGAGGAAGTGTCTGGCTGTTCTGTACCTATTGTCTTACACGTATTGCAGACCAAATCCCTGAAAATCAAAGCCATAATGCAGACCTCCATTTTGAATTTCACATAGGTGCAACAGGCTAATGAAATTTAGACTTAAACTAAAGAATAATGTGTTATATAAGTTTTTCTTCTCTTCCTTGTAGTCTCTGTTTGTTCAGTATGATAAAGTTTGAACTAAGGGTCTGGTGTTATCATATAAATTCATTTGTATTATTCAAGTCAGATTAATTTTGCACAGTGTGTCCTCATCAATGTTTTTATCCCTTTGATAAAGACTTCATCGTGAATTATTAAGTGGGCTTTGTAACTCTGAGAGGAGGGCTTGAAAAATTAAAAAGATAAAAGCTCAAGATGAGAAGAGTATTAAAATTCCAGATGATTTTGGGCTGCAGAAACTGGAGAAGCTCAAGAAAGGAGTGTGTCTCTTAAGCAAATAAAACAAAAATACAAGGAGAAAGAGTTGAGTCGAGAATATGAAAGAGCCTCTGGTGAAGATTGTCATGTCTTAGCCCAGCTCACTCAGACTCGAAAACTGCCTAAATTCAGCACACGCAGACCCAGAGTTACCAGCGATAATTAGTCTAGTTGTCAGGGTTGTGTGCCCTTCAGAATTGAATTGAGTATGCCTTGTAGTTTGAATGGAAACAGAATTAAATTAACTGGAATTCAAAGAAGTCTGTTTTCAAATGTATAAATGTATAAATTATATATGTGACGGAGGCTAGTAGTTGCTGTGCAAGTGAACCTCACTCCTCTGATCTCAAGAGACGACTGATGCAAGGGGTTGTAGCCTTTAGCCTCCTTGTTAGAGCATCCAACTCCCAAGCCGGGGACCCAGGTTAAAGGCCCGTGCAGAGCGGGGCGAGTAAGACCTGGGTAGAGGGATTTCATTGGTGATGTGACCTGGATGGGAGTGAGGTTTTTTGGGGGGATGAGTCTAACAGAGGCCAGCTAGTAGTTGCTGTGCAAGTAAACCTCACTCCTCTGATATCAAGAGACAAATTATGTTAGGGGTTGCAGCCTTTAGCCTCCTTGTTAGAGCGTCTGACTCCCACGGCAGAGACCCAGGTTCAAGGCCCGTGCAAAGCAGGATGAGTAGGACCTGGGGAGAGGGATTACATTGGTGCCGTGACCTGGATGGGAGTAAGGTTTAGGGGGAGGGTGTGTAATGGAGACCAGTTAGTAGTTGTTGTGCAAGTAAACCTCACTCCTCTGATCTCAAGAGACGCTCTAGCGACAGATGCTAGGGGATGGAGCATTTAACCTCCTTGTTACAACATCCGACTGCTATGCCAGAGACCCAGGTTCGAGGCCCGTGCAGAGCGGGGCGAGTAGGACCTGGGTAGAGGGGTTACATTGGTGCTGTGACATGGATGAGAGTGTGGTTTAGGGGGGTGAGTGTAACGGAGACCAGCTAGTAGTTGCTGTGCAAGTAAACCTCACTCTTCTGATCTCAAGAGATGCTCTAGTGACTGATGCTAGTGGTTGCATCCTTTATCCTCCTTGTTAGAGTGCCCGGCTCCCACGCCAGAGACCCAGGTTCGAGGCCCGTGCAGAGCGGGGCGGGTAGGACCTGGGTAGAGGTGTTACATTGGTGCCGTGACCTGGATAGGAGTGAGGTTTATGGGGGTGATTGTAACGGAGGCCAGCTAGTAGTTGTTGTGCAAGTAAACCTCACTCCTCTGATCTCAAGAGACGCTCTAGTGACTGATTCTAGGGGTTGCAGCCTTTAGAGTCTTTGTTAGAGCATCCAACTCCCATGCCTGAGACCCAGGTTCGAGGCCCGTGCAGAGCAGGGCGAGTAGGACCTGGGTAGAGGGGTTACATTGGTGCCGTGACCCGGATAGGAGTGAGGTTTATGGGGGTGATTGTAACGGAGGCCAGCTAGTAGTTGTTGTGCAAGTAAACCTCACTCCTCTGATCTCAAGAGACGCTCTAGTGACTGATTCTAGGGGTTGCAGCCTTTAGACTCTTTGTTAGAGCATCCAACTCCCATGCCAGAGACCCAGGTTCGAGGCCCGTGCAGAGCGGGGCGAGTAGGACCTGGGTAGAGGGGTTACATTGGTGCCGTGACCCGGATAGGAGTGAGGTTTATGGGGGTGATTGTAACGGAGGCCAGCTTGTAGTTGTTGTGCAAGTAAACCTCACTCCTCTGAACTCAAGAGACACACTAGTGACTGATTCTAGGGGTTGCAGCCTTTAGACTCTTTGTTAGAGCATCCAACTCCCATGCCAGAGACCCAGGTTCGAGGCCCGCGCAGAGCGGGGCAAGTAGGACCTGGGTAGAGGGGTTACATATACATCCCACTGCCCTTTTGAGAAATGAGGTGACTTGCAATGTATATTATGAGAAAATTAAGTGTTTCTTGAAATTTGATGCATGTAAATCTATTGCAGGAGACCTTAAAAACAAAATTAGGAACCTTTAAAATAGCATAATATGGAAAGTTTAATAAATGAACTTTATATTTAACTTCAATTTGATTGTCATTCCAGTTTAACTTCCTGTGAGGTGTGGCCAATTCAGATCAAAGAAAGCCAATTCTTCAATATCACTAGCAATGATGAGTCATTTCATAGCTCAGCACACTCCGAGTCAACAGAGAAGAATCACACTTTATCCCAGCGCACCAACATCAGAGTCGCGAGCAATGAGTCATGGCCTAACCCATTCGGCTGTTGAGAGAACAAAACCTTTATTTCAGAAGTTTAACACAAACTCCACCTTCCACTGATAGTTTCTGAACTATTTCATGTGTAGTCTCTCTCTCTCCAGTGATTTTGAATGTCTCGGCTGATTGCGCACACGTCATTATGACTGAATGGCAGTGCTTTTGATGAAAGTGTGAACACTGTGAAGTTTGAGAAATAATCATTACTATGAATTATGGCAAAATAGAGAATCTCAGCAGTGGGTCGCTCTGATGATCCCGTCTAATGGGCCCTCCATTACGGCATGTGTTTGTGTGCATTAGATTCTCAGTTGGGCCGTAGTCTTTACGAGTTGATCAACAGGGAGGCTCTTTTATGATAGTTTCAAAGTACTTGTCCTATAGAACAAAGTGATTTAAGGAAAAGTAAGGGGAAAAAACAGAGCAAGTGTGTGGAAAACACTCCTTTCTCTTTGTGGTAATGTCTTTCTTCATGTCAAAAGACACTGCAATACCACTGTTGTAATTATGTCACAACTTTAGTGAAAAGAGTCTAAGACAGAAACGTAATTGTCTCAGAAAAAGACAATGACACTATAATTGCCTTTTATGTTCATGCTGAATGACAAGGAAGAATCAGAAATGACAGCCAATGAGCTTTTATTGTAAAGCACAGAGGCTATTGAATTCCCTGCTGGAATAACCCTCCGTCTAACGTTGAGAGAGTCGACAGGTTAATAATTACAAGCCCGATTCCCCGTAATTGAGTTTATACATAGTTTTATGAGCAAGACCGATATCTATTTCCATTCACCCTTTCAGTATAATCAATTGTTATTGTCAATTAAAATGCTGTAAAGATGATCTAAGATGGTTTACAGGAGTAAACAGATCTCTTGTACATTCAGGCATGCCATAGGCTTAGAGATCTACGGTATTATTATGTGCCCCTTGCTCATACAGCCTGATAAGTAAAGGTGTTAACATAAAAGCAGCCCGTTGATTGTCACTTCTGGTGCAAAATCATGGAAAAGTGTTGTGTGCATCTAGACTCAGTGTGATCAAGGTTTTGATTGCTGGCCAGTGTTTGATCCCCATTACACATTTGGCATGCTGCGTGTTCATGGGGTTTAATTAAATAATTCTGGATGATAACTCTTCTCATTCTACTCTGTTGGAGTGCTTTGAATGGATGCTCTCCAGCGTGATTCTTCACTGCTGTGAAGAGCAGTTCCACAAGCTTTCGCATTTCACTCAAACTCCAGGGAGAATGAGCCAGAGTGGATCTATGCCCAATTGTCCGTAGGCACAGATTTTGGTTTGTGTGTGTGTGTTTCTGTGTGTGGTCCTGGTAAACCCTACAGTACGTTATGGGGACAAAATGCCCCTGCAGATATGGCAATATCTGAAATCCTTGTCCTTGTGGGGACATGTTTTTGTCCCCATGAGGAAAACATCTTATAAATCATACAGATTTTTTTTTTTTTTTTTTTTTTGGAAAATGTAAAAATGCAGAAAGTTTTTTGTGTTATGGGTAGGTTTGGGGTAGGGTTAGGGGACAGAATATATAGTTTGTACAGGATAAAAATCATTATGTCTATGGAAATGTTTTTTTTTTTTTTCATTTCATTTTTTGTATCTTCATTTATTTTATTGCAAATTGAAAGATTGGTATATTGAAAATAGTCTGGCAAACCTCTTGGGTTGATATACAATTGATTGTTCACAAAGACCCGCCCCTTTTAGTTACTGTTGCTATGTCCAACAAGCCATGTCTCACACCACACATGTTCTCACGCAGTGAAAAATACAACATGTCGACAGACAAAACAGAGCAGGTTACATTTCATATTTAAACAATGAATACCGTTTTGTGGTTCTTTAATGTGTTGTGTCAGATCGATGTATCGCCTCGGTTCAAGTGGTTCGTGAACCAATTATCTCTTCTTTCTAGTTAATTTATAGCATCAAATAAACATGAATGAACATCAGAAGGAATGTTGTTTCAAATGCAAAAAGACGTCAATACACACCATTTTTCAAGTTCAAGTCTACTAACTGCCCTGACTGCTCTGTTGGACAAAATGGCGGATTCTGCATTATAATTGGTTAGATCGCCTGTCACTCAAACTCCCTGTGAAGGGTCAATTTCCAATATTGGATGTGTTTCTCTGGTTATTGGTTTTTCAGTTAGTCTTGCCCATAAAGCCTACAATAGAAGATGACATTGTGGTGGTTCTGTTTTGACTTTTCCAAGTTTAAAAAAATAGCAAAAAATGGGGTCATGATTTCATCTAGATACTACCGTAATTCTAAACATTACGTGTAAAAGCGGTTTTAGTTCAATGAATATTTGATGTATTTGATATGAGCGAAATAAATTTTTTTGAAAGTGACATTTGAAGGCCACGTATGGTAACCCATACTCGGAATTTGTCCTCTGCATTTAACCCATTAAGTTCATGCACACACATTAGGAGTAGTGAACACGCACACACTGCAAACTGTGGACACACTCACCCGGAGCAGTGGGCAGCCATTTTGCTGTGGCGCCTGGGGAGTGACTGGGGGTTAGGTGCCTTGCTTAAAGGATTAGTCCACTTTTAAATAAACTTTTCTTGATAATTTACTCACCCCCATGTCATCCAAGATGTCCATGTCTTTCTTTCTTCAGTCAAAAACAAATTAAAGTTTTTGATGAAAACATTCCAGGATTTTTAGACTTCAATGGGCACCAAAAAGTTGAAGGTCAGAATTAGTTTCACTGCAGCTTCAAATTGTTCAACACGATCCCAGATGAGAAATAAGGGTCTTATCTAGAGAAACCATCGCTCATTTTCTGAAAAAAATTGAAAGTTTTAACCAGAAATGCTCATCTCGAACTAGCTCTCTTCTTCTTCTGTATTGGAATTCCAACAGTGTAGACGCTGCTAAGTGTATTGCTGCCCTCCACAGGTCAAAGTTTGAACTAATTTTTATATGCAATATGCTAGTTCAATAGTATATAACAGTTAGTTCAAACTTTGGCCTGTGGAGGGCAGTAATACGCTTAGCAGCGTATACACTGCTGGAATTCTAATAGAGGAGAAGAAGAGAGCTAGTTCAAGATGAGCTTTTAAGGTTTAAAGTCATAGACATCATATAGGTAGACGCCCTATCGAATGCTACTGCCTACTGGCACGGACGAGCCGTGGAGCCGCCATCTTGGACCGGTCACCAGCTCCACTCAGTGTAACTTGTTTGACAGGTGCAATGAGCTATCAGCGCATTTAATTAATCATATCTCACTGAATACCTAACTGATTTTGACGCAGGTTTTTTTTGCTGCAAAGGTCATTCATGTAGCTATGATACAGGACACATTGTTCAGTGTATTTTAATATTAATAGTAGGCTTAACAGTTATATAATATTCTGATATAAGATATAAAGTTACCAGATGTCCAAAATCAAAATATGTGATGTAGGATATAAGGTAATTTATAAATCACACACTATAAATATGATAAAGAAGCAGAAACAGATAAGATATCTCAGTAATACTAGCAGAAGTGGGAGGGGTAACTCGATTTGCGCTTTGCCATCATGTGTGTATACATTGCTTCCTGATATCACGTGCACATACACAAATAACAGTTATTATGTCCGGTCGAACAATGTATGTATTAAATTCAGATTGGATTGTGTTGGTAATAGGCACTTAACGTTACCTAATGCTAAAAGTAAGTTTTGTGCATTGAGCGCATTCTAACAAGTGCTTTCGAACTTCTTTCTGATCTGAATAGTAAGTTATGTGGAAAACACTTGCAAGGTCTGAAGGTTAAGCAGAGCGGTTAAGATAAAGGGGCTTGAATAATTAATAATCAATGTAACCTGACGAAAAGATATTTATTAAATGTTATCCACCTTATATTTCATCTGCAACAGCATTGTGAACTTTTATAACGATGCGTTTGGTCATTAACTTTTAAATGCATCATTATGCAAAGATGAGGAGAGTTCTCTGCATGAAAGACCCATGACTGGCAGATCAACGTGTGACTACATTTCTCTCCGAAACGGTAGGAAAATAAATTAAATTTAATGTGGAGGATTTTAACTGTGACAAGATGATTGACAGGGTAGTTTAAACAGTTACAGTTTGCGTAAATAAGCGACAGAACGTCCGTTAAAGACGCAGTTATGACGAGGTAGTATGTCCCAAAGCTTGTCTACTCTTCTGCTACACACTCAAAAGTATGTACTTTTTCTTTACAAAAACAGTAAATGCTTTTAGGACGTAGTATAAGTAGGCGAATTGGGACGCAGGTCTAAGATGCGACCGGTCTAAGATGGCGGCTGCAAATCTCAGCGCCCAGCGACCAATAGGGCGTCTACCTATATGATGTCTATGTTAAAACTTATATACTTTTCAATTTTTTTCAGAAAATGAGCGATGGTTTCTCTAGATAAGACCATTATTTCTCATCTGGGATTGTGTTGAACAATTTGAAGCTGCAGTGAAACTAATTTTGACCTTCAACTGTTTGGTGCCCATTGAAGTCCACTATATGGAGAATAATCCTGGAATGTTTTCATCAAAAACTTTAATTTATTTTCGACTGAAGAAAAAAAGACATGAACATCTTGGATGACATGGCATTTATTTATTTTATTAATCTTTTAATTCATCAATCTTTATCCAAAATAACTTATCTTTTCAATGATGTATTTAATGGCGTGAGGGTGGGACAACCTGTCACTCACATGAGATCGTAGCAAACCACAACCATCCAGTGGTCAATTCCAAATGAACAAAATCAAGTCCCGCTCTACATTTTTTTCCTTGTTCGGGAAGCTGTTTCACTCAGATATAGATAGAGAAGAAATGACTACTTCCATTTAATGTCATCCTTAAATGCTTAATTGCAATTAAATGTGGATAGTTTTGTACTTTTCACTGTTTTGTTAGAGTCATTAACTTGTAATTTAGTAAATACTGACACAGTATGCATACTTTAGTATAATTCTCTGCACTTTTCCCCCTTCTCTGGAGATCAGAGAACTAAACTGCAGGAAGGCAAATCTCCAGGAGCGAGACTGAGCCCCCCTGGTGTATGTGTATGCTCCACGATTACCACTGCATTTGTTGCTTTCTCTGATTAAAATGTGACATAAAGGTATATAGAGAGCATAAGTGGCTTTTAAAGAGCTTTCATCATTGAACAGTGCTTCAGGGAGAACTGTAAGTCACTTTGGATAAGTGTCTGCTAAATGATTATTTATACAACAGTAGATAACATACCATAAATAAAGCAGAAATTTAAGCTTTCTGTTGTCTAATCCAAAATTCTACAAAAACAGGGCTTCGAGTTTAAAGCGGATTGCCTTAGAATGCATTAATACCCGTCATAGTGTTTACTGTGCTTAACTTCACTTGTTGATTTACTGTTATTAGATTAATTTTCTACACACATATTCTATACATTCTTTCCTCCTTTGATGCAGAATTCATCGTTCTTATAATGAGAAAGTACACTTGAGATAAATTCCTTGTCGTGTTGGGAACACATTTTTATTTATTTATTTCGCATGCCGGGGGCTTAAATTAATCATTAATGTTTTGATGTATAGGTGTATTAATTTGCTCGTGTTTGTGTTGTAAGGACGCCAGACGTGTATGCATATTCTGTGTGCAATTAATTCTTTGTACAGTTTCAGGGAAAGGTTTTGCCACATTATGTTGAATGGATGAAGCCGTAATTATCTCTTAATTCATGCTATTAGTGTTCCACTAAACAAAGATTCATTCCTCATCCCCCTCTTTCTGCCATTGATTGGAAATGCATGTAAATGACTGTGAGAACGGACCATTTAAGCAAACAGATCAAGTTTCTAGGTTGCATTGTCTTACATATAGTGGTCCCTGTGGGGAAATCTAGGGCTTTTTGCGTAGGATTTCTTATGATGGAATTTGATTCCTTATTTAGAACCATGGTATGCTCTTTTCCTGCTCTCCTTCTCCGTTATCCTTATCTGATCCCCTATTGTTTGAATTGCTTGCAAATAAGTGATGAGTTATTATAATATGGATTCACTGGTCATATAAACATTCAGAGTCTGCTTTCCTTATTTTAATAGAATTAAGTCTACAGTTTAAATTTTTGCTGTCAGTTTAACAAAATAATTTTGTTCAATTATGAAAATGATGGCAAAAAAGATGCCTGTAGATTGTAGTCCAGTGAATATGTTGAGTGAATAAAAAAAATAAAGGCTTTTGTAATGTCCTAATAATGTAATGTCTTTAAATTATCTTCATTTAAGAGCTTTTCTCAGTAAATCTTGAAATATCTCGATTAATTAATTGCCATATCATGTTCTTAACTCAATTACATTTAAACCTAATTATGCACTAAATTACACTGTGAATCATTTTAAAATCTCATCATTCAGGAACCAAGCTTAATCTGTATTCAATAACTTGAAATATTCCTCATTTAGCTACTGCTTTCTTTTGAATCTTTTTCTCTATCCTTCTTTATTATATACTTTGTTTGCATTCAGTGTGTCTAGCTGTTTTCTAACACCCTGGCTTTTGTGATATTTTGTTCGGCCTTCCTCTGAAGTGTTTATCTTTTCATATTTTTTCTGTATCTGTGATTTTCCTTGTTCAAACCCCCAGAATTTGGAGATTTTGTAAGAGCTGCATGGTTTTTGTGAATCTTTGTCTATGCTTTTATTCTTCTTTCTCACTCTTTTTCATTCTCAGTTTGTAATGTATTTAAAGGGGAAGTGTATAATATCTACACAATTTACCAAGCAGAGCAAAAAGGGCTGTTTTACACTCATTGGCTTATAAAAAAAATGTAAATATCAATTTATTGCAAACTAAGTGAGACAGAAGCAATACTAACTCCTATGAATGGCTTATCTACTGTTGTTCCTGCAAATGGCACTAAGATGGAATAAAAAAAAACAAAACACAAAACAACTTTTAACATTGAGGATGCTCTACTCTTGCTCTGATTACAGGAGCCTGGTCTAATTACAAAAAATGTACCTGTGGGAATGTTTTTGTGAGTCGCAAAATACATACCAATAACGTATATATCACTGCAGTTTCAATGTAAAATGTCCACTGAGTGGCACTAAAAGGGTCCTTTTTTTTTTTTCTTGATGGAACAGATAAACATGAATATGATATGTTTTTATGACTTTGGTTTTTATACGAATCACTGCAGTTCTGATTTGAAATTTGTCCTGTGAGTGGCGCTAAAAGTGTAATGCTCTATTATGTTTAAAAATAACGTAACACCAACACTACACCTAAACCTACCCAATAGTGAAAATGTGACATAAAGCAAATGTGACATAAAAAGCATCCGTAATCGAGCTGTTTTAGCTTGGATCTCTCATCTTTGAGCTTTTTTACCGTGACTCGTTTTTCCCCGAAGGCTTCCTTGTCCTAAGTACTACTCCATATCAGCTGAGCTACCGAGTAAGCTTGTTATGTCAGAAAAGCTAAACATATGGAGCTAGTTAAGTGATGCAAAGTCCAAAATATATTTGTTTACAAATCGTGCACTTTGGTAAAAAGCATTTTGAAGTCATAACATAACATTGTGCGAGGAGACGTGGAAACAAAAAGTCTTTATTAATCCATAATCTGACTCTGTAATTGTTACTGTGTATGAAAACGATTAAAAGCGCTTGCTGTTTTACTGCCTCTAGCGTTCATTTCTGTTGGAAACTGCAGTGATATGTACATATTGGTACGTATTTTTGCGACTTGCGAAAACATTCACACAGATACGTCTTTCCATGAGACCAGATTGGATTAAAGTGATTTAGGCCCTGTTTACACCTGGTATTAAGATACATTTTGGTCAGTCGGTCACAAGTAGATGAGTGAGACACATTCCCGTTTACACCTGGTGTTTTAATCCATCTCTTTTGTCCACTTTCGGCTGCTTCTGTCTTGATTTCTTCGAGGGAAGGGTCTATGGGTGGGTGAATGTATGGGTTTTTTTCATATCTTTTGAAAAAAAGGAGCGCAACAGCTTTCATTTCTGCTCCAATAGCAGCTAGACCACCCGAACGCAGTGAGTGTGTGTCAGTAATGGTGAAAGAACAAAAGTTTAAACCCCTTCTGGCTTGTGCACTTCCCATAATGTTTACACATTAGGTCTGTAGGCAGAGAGTAGGTGGTCTTTTGTGGCTGTTCGAAAACATTCGACCACATGAGCGTTTACACCATAAAAGCAATTCAGTCTGTTACAACTTCCTAATTTTGGTCTAGGGGTAGAAGGGGTAACATTTATATTGTGATCATTGCGTGTTCGGGTGGTGGTAGCAAGAGACAAAACGCTACGAGAACTGCCAACAAAAACGGAATTTATTTTACAATCAAAGAAAGAGGAAATAGACGTGAGATAATAAGGATAATAATACAATAATGAAATACTAACAAAGTAACAAAACAACAACAACAAAAAAAACAAATATTTACATAAAAAGAAAAGAAACAAAAGTAATAAACCGGGGAAAAAGGACAAAAAGCGGCGCCAAAGAAAAGAAAATAATAAAAACAAAACCCAAGCTAACTCAAGTTCAAAGCTACCCTAACTTATGAAAAAAAAAAATGAGAAAGCAAGTCTTCAGCGTGCCAAACGCCATAATTTACCTACTCTTTCTACCCAAACAAAACTTACATAAGTGGCGCTCACTTCTAACTGATGTGTCTATACATTGAAGTCACCGAGTGTTGCACGGGAAGTCACCTGACATACTACCTGTCCATTTCCCATAGCGTCGCTGTCCGATGTAAACCACGTATGTCCATTTTGCCGATTTTGAGATTTTTCGACGGATTGAATGTCCAGGTTCATTTCTGTATACAGTATGCTTCACATATCTAAATGGCCAATGAAAAGTTGTGAAATCATGTCATCTGATTTTCGCGTATATCCATTTGGTGTCAAAGCTGTCAATAACGCCGCGTATCTCCCGCCCTGTGGAAGCATCTCGCCGGTCTCCTGAAGTTTTCATCGAAGCTCAGCACTGGATAGCCGAATAACATTGTGAGGTTACATTGCCAAATAAACATAGCCTGGTGAGACAATGACTTTCCTTTATCGAGGTAAACGTTCCCCCCTGACGCCAGACGTAGGCTACTTCTAGGAGTGACAAAATTACAGTAGGACTGTGCAAACAAAGTATCTGTCTAGCATTACCATGTCAGTGTATTGATTCATTGTCCCTTCATAGTTTGCAAAAGACATTTAATACATTTATAATTAATATTAAATAAACTAAGTTGTAACGTAGTTCGTTTATACGGGAAGAAGGAGGCGGGAACCGGCGAACATTCAAACAAAACTTTTATTCAAAATAAACAGAATAAAACGGAAGTAATGCCGGCAGACCCTCGCGGACGTCTGCCGGCCACACAAACATAATAAAACATAAAATAAAGTCCAGGCCTGGTCCTCTCTCATCCTTCACTGACGTCGCTCCTCCTTTTTTTTTATGCTCCCGGAGCTCCTCCGTGAGGGACTGAAGGCCGATTCGCCTCCCAGGTTATGCTCATTATCACTCGCGTCATTCCCTCACGGCTCTCGCCCGCCCTGGTCGCCACATAAGCGTATTTAATAAACTAAGACGTAGGCTATTTAATAAACTGAGCGTATTCATCTGTCAATATGAAACGCGACTTGGCCATTCTAATTAATGATCGGAAGAACGCTTATCGACCACCGTTATTGTAAAATATGCACGTATGTCCATTTAAACTCAATTTTGGTCAAATGTGGATTATATCATTACACTGGCAAGAATATGGTTACATGTAAAGATGCCGTACCAAGTATGACAACGCTACATTCAACTGCTTTTGAAATACAGTGTTTTTTTCACTTCCTGAAAAGTAACCGTTTTGGACATACGTGATTTTCATCGGGCAGCGACGATAGGGCGATTAGAATGACAGTCGAAATAAGTAAGAAAACAAATAAAAGAAAAAAAACAGAAATTACAACTCCAAACTGTACAACATAAGAGTGTCATTACACCAAAGAAACTTAACAAAAAGGGCAGATTTAAACAAGCACAAAAACAGGAAAGCAAAAAAAACTATCTTCGCGTCCGTCAAGCCGCTCTTTTAAACCCTGGCGCCCGTACAGGATTGGCAGCCGGTAGCATGTCGTCATGTGAGCTGATGACGATTGGCAGCCTCCCGAACCAATAATTGTCCCATGTAGGCGTGCCTAGGAAAAAGGAGGAGGGAAGAAAAAAAAAAATACACAGAGGCACAAACTACCAGGACGTAACACAGTCGAATGCGTTTTCGACTACCTCTGGACAAGCTCAAAATATTTTAGACCCTGTTTTTACACCTGTATTAACATCGTCCACTTGTGATCAGATTGGTGAAAATGCTTCAAAATACCAGGTGTAAACAGGACCTTGGAGACTGTGGTGGTGTGTGTGTATGGGTCAGTATAGGTTTATCTGCACCCAGCCAGATATCAGAGTTATTGGCTCAAGCACCTGACTCATCAGGTGGGTCCCACAGACTAACAAAGGGTAATTAACTCCTGTGCTTTGTTTGTGCCTGCTAATTTTTCCTAGATAGACAGAGAGACTTGTTGCTAAATCCACATCCAAACCTCATTCTAAGTTATAATAAATAAATAAATAAATCTTAGCTGCTGATGAAAGTCTGAAATAATCTAAATAGCTCTGGTGTGAATGATTAACAGCCCAGGTGGCCTGCTGGAGAGGGTCTGACTTAATTCTGCACTGGTATTTATGCAGTGAGACTTGTGTGTCAGAGCCAACTGTGAAGTGTCCCTTTTCCCTAAGCCTGGCTCCCTTCTATAATTATGACACCCTCCAGATGTCACCTCTCCATCCTGTGAGCCCTCCTGCGCTGCCTGCCAACCACACCATCTTTTTTTCCTCTTTTCTGTCATCACCTCTCTCACTCCCTATGATTTGAATAAAAAATAAATAAATAAATAAATAAATATATATATATATATATATATATATATATATATATATATATATATATATATATATATATATATATATATATATATATATATATATATATATATATATATATATGAAGACTTGCAAAAGCCTCTAAGTGCCTCTCTTCTAAATTGAGCATTTTTTTATCAAGCTTGTATGTTTATGTTCAGTTATTTCACTTTAATGGCAATAAAAAGGACCTATTAATTGCCATTAAATTGAAATTACTGAATGTAAACATATGAGCTCAATAAAAATGCTAATTTTAGAAGAAAACTTAGAAGCTTTTGCATCTGAAGTTTTCATATATACACACACACTACCATTCAAGTTTGGGATTGGTAAGATTTTTAATGTTTTTAAAATAAGTTTCAGCTGCTGTTTTCTTTTCAGAAAAGAAATTAAAGAAATGAATACTTTTATTCAGCAAGGATGCATTAAATCGATCAAACGTGACAGTAAAGACATTTATAATGTTACGAAAGATTACATTTTAAATAAACGCTGTTCTTTTGAACTTTCTATTAATCAAAGAATCCTAAAAAAATATATATATTTCGTACAATTGTACACAATAAATGTTTCTTGAGCAGCAAATTGGCATATTAGAATGATTTCTGAAGGATCATGTGAGACTGAGGACTGGAGTAATGATGCTGAAAATTCAGCTTTGCGAACACAAGAATAAATTACATTTTAAAATATTTTCAAATAGAAAATAGTTATTTTAAATTGTAATAATATTTCACAATATTACTGTTTTTACTTTTGAATGGTAGTATACTACTAAACATTATATTGGTATATATTGTGTGTATACTATATATACATATTATGTTTGCAGATGATCAGGGATTCTGGGCATCTTTCTCCTGGTGCTTTTCAGAGTCAGTAGAAAGGTCTCTTTAATGTCTCTTTAAAGTTATTGAAACGGTGACCTTAATTCACCCTTCGCCGGGAGTTTGATGGACAGTCGTTAATAGAGAGTAACATAGATTAACATCGGTGGACTTTAACTTGAAAAATGGTGTATTGATGTCTTTCCGCAGTTGAAACAACTCACCTTCTGATTCTGATGTTCATTCATGTTCATTTTGTGCAATAAGTAGGAAGAGATGATCAGTTACTTGCACTTTACTTGTCACTTGAACTGGGTGCTACAGCGATCTGTCACGACACATTAAAGAGGCACAAAATGGTATTTGTTTAAATTTCTTTAAAAAATAAAATGACAAAATTTGAAAGCTAAGACTTTGTTTCATACCAAAAGTAACATGCTCTGTCTTGTCTGTCAGCATGTTGTCAGTGTCTTCGCGATGTATTTTTCAATGTGAGAACATGAAGTGTGGCGTGAGAGCGCCATGGCTTGTTGGACATAATGTCAGTAACTAAGGGGGGGCGGTTCTTGCAAAGGGTCAATTGTCTTCCACCTGTAAACTGTTAGTGTTTTATGGACTGTTCCACAGGTGCATGTGCAATAATTGTTTCATTGAACAAGCATGATAAATATTGTTTAAACCCATTCCAATAAAGATATGTAAAGCATATATTTTTTTTTTTTACATAATTATCTTTAAAATACATTATACCAAAAAATGGGCGTTTCATTAATTTTTTTTTTTTTTTTTTTTTTTTTTTTGCTAGAAGCAATTTTTCTAGTGCTGTTCCTTGACCTCACTATATATCTACATATTTTATTCAATTTAAACAATATTAAAAATTCAGATGAAAGTGAGTAGAAAAAAAGTGGCAGTAGGGATGCACCTCACTAATTGTGTAATCACACTGAATGTGATTGTAATTGCGGCCTGGCATCCCTGCTGGAAAATTCTATTTTCTCAAGAACGGAAATGAGCTAAGATTCCGAGATGGTTTAGTTTGGCATTTACACACAATCAAACTGTCGCTTGTTAGACTGTGCAAATGATAATGATGGATGTATCAGTGTTATTTAAGTGTTTACTTTTAGTATAGTGATAAAGCGTGCATAAATTTGCATAAATGTTTGTGGAAATAGCGAAATGTTCTGTGAATACCTTCCCTCTGGTGATTGATGGCCTAGTTTCTCACACTGTAGATGGGAGAGATATTCAGGGAGAGAGATGGACAGATTGAGCTGATATGCACAGAGAGAGAAAAAGAATATGGAAACTTCTGCCCTGAGTTTGAGTTATCTATCGCTGAGGCGATGCCTCATTATTTCTGCCTCATATACATGGCCCTGAATGTTTCCCTCATATAAGCAGTTTTGAGGAAGACACTTTGAAACTTTAGCTTCCCGAGCTATTTCAAGAAGTTAAACTACAGTCAAGCTATGCTTTTGATGTAGGTAGTTAGTTAGTCCAGGCTAGAAGATCACATCCCACCACAGATAATTCCCTGCTGTTATCTATCACTTATAAATAATGCAAAATTATCTGCTGTATTATCTAGTTGATATATGCTCAACCTCAAGTTTAATCATTTTCACTATATTTTAATGACTTCAGTGTAGGGTTCCCACATTTTGATGAATGAATTCCACATTTTTTCCATTGTTTATTTATTTTTTATTATTGAATCATATTTTTTTTTAAAAATTATTCATATTCAGATGCATTTGTTAATGAATCAGGTTAATTTGTTTATCACTTCAACTGATTAATTTCCAGTATCTTTGATTAATTTCCATTACTTTTTCAAGGCCTTGAACTTTATTTTCAGTTGTTTTGTAACCACGGGAATCCTGTAAACAGCACCAAAATACAGTGCATTTTCAAACCTTTTCATTTAAAAATTAATCTCAGTGAATTGGTTTGTTTGGATGGTTAATCAAACTTCCAAACAATATATATGAGAGAATTATTGGAGGGTATGTTTAATTATTGCCTCAACTTGCTCTTGCGAAGTGTTTTGACAGCATGTTACTTTGGCTAGAAAGTTGTTTTTTTCCGTGCCATGAAAACGTCTGACCTCCTTTTTGCCTCCGAACCCATCATACTCTGCATGATATGTCCACGTGTATCTTCACATGTATCCCTCTCTTTAAATTTCAAGGTTACAAGCAAATGTGTGCATGTTCCCCTGTTAAAGCTGATGAAAGGTTGCTGACACAGCTCATGATTACATCCCAGAAGACCTATTCCACTTGCGGGAGCAGCTCTCAGAAATCAGCACTGGTCCGGTTCGCCAATTAGCCCCACGAGGACTGTAATGGCTTCTGTGATCAAAGCCTGAACCTCGTGCTGCGCTGGACCTGTTTCTTTAAGTCCTCCTGAGGAGCACACTACAACTATGGGCTAAAAGCTGCCAACCAGCCGGTCACTGGTACAATGAAAGGTGTCAAGATCATATGTATCTCTAGAGAGCTTTACATATTCATGCAGAGTGTAACTCAAGCACACATATACAAGCACTTCGGAGACCTCCAGCACATCAAAAGAGGTATTCTTAGCTATTCTTTCATAATACACAAGCGTCTAAGTGTGGCTCGTGCAATCTGAGCAAAAGGCATTTTCACATTCTCTGGAGAAAGATGAAACAGCTAAAACAGCTATGTAATGTGTTTTTTGTTTTTTTTTCTTCTTCTTTTCTGTATGACAAATCTACTGTATAGGGCTGATTTGTATGTAAATATGCAAATTACACCCCTAGATTCATCTGATTGGCCCATGTTTTAAAACCGACACTGGCTGCCTCTGAAATCACATACTCTCTGATTAGGTACTTCTTTTGAATAATTAATTACTTCATGGCCATTAAAAAAAAATGTTCTATAGGATGAATGTGTGTAGAATGAATATAATCTGCTATATCGATCATGTTATTACTGTCATGTGACCTACCAGTGTCAGTTGCGTAACGTCAGTGTCCATCAGATGCGCATGTCACCTCGACCTAGAAGTAGTAAGTCTTCAGAATACTTTCGCCTTTACTGTTTTATGAATATCATTAATTTGGACATAATCTTTTTATACTTTTTTCACCTACTATATAGTGGGGAAGTATGCAATTTCAGATACAGCCTTTGTTTAGTAGTGCTGCATGTGAAAATTTAAAGGTGCCCTCGAATGAAAAATTAAATTTACCTTGGCATAGTTGAATAACAAGAGTTCAGTACATGGAAATGACATACAGTGAGTCTCAAACTCCATTGTTTCCTCCTTCTTATATAAATCTCATTTGTTTAAAAGACCTCCGAAGAACAGGCGAATCTCTACATAACATGTTACGTAACAGTCGGGGTGTACGCCCCAATATTTGCATATGCCAGCCCATGTTCCCAACATTATGAAAGGCATTAGACAAGGGCAGAACGTCTGGATCTGTGCAGAACTGAATCAACAGACTAGGTAAGCAAGCAAGAACAATAGCGAAAAATGGCAGATGGAGCAATAATAACTGACATGATCCATGATAACATGATATTTTTAGTGATATTTGTAAACTGTCTTTCTAAATGTTTAGAATCAAATGTAAACAATATGTATACAATACTCACATATTCCGATGCATGCATGCCGCATGCATGACGAACACTTTGTAAAGATCCATTTTGAGGGTTATATTAGCTGTGTAAACTTTGTTTATGCACTGTTCAAGGCAAGCGCGAGCTCCGTAGGCATGGAGTACGAGAATTAAAGGGCCACTAGCCCTGAATTGGCTCATTTATAATTATGCCCCAAAATAGGCAGTTAAAAAAATGAATAAAAAAAATCTATGGGGTATTTTGAGCTGAAACTTCACAGACAAATTCAGGGGACACCTTAGACTTATATTAACGAAGCCCCATTTACTGAAATCACGTGACTTTGGCGCTCCGAACCACTGATTAGAAACAAAAAATTTGTAAAGCTTCAAAGCAGTGTTTTGAAATCGCCCATCACTAGATATTGTTGAAGAGTCGTTATTTTGTTTTTTTGGCACACAAAAAGTATTCTCGTCACTTTATAATATTAAGGTAGAACCACTGTAGTCACATGAACTGTTTTAAATATGTCTTTATTACCTTTCTGGATCTTGAGAGGTTCAGTGACATTGCTGGCAATTGAGGCCTAACTGAGCCATTGGATTTCATCAAAAAATATCTTAATTTGTGTTCCAAAGATGAATAAAGGTCTTACAGGTGTAGAATGACATGAGGGTGAGTGATAAATGGCATTATTTTAATTTTTGGGTGAACTAACCCTTTAAATTCAGGGTGGACTAGAAAGCAAAATTGACCAAGACTCCTTTAACATTTTATTTTAGCACTGTTTCATGTTTCTGCCTTAATGTTGAGAAGACCACGCAGGCTAACACTTCCAGGCTCTTGATTCTGTCAGGGGAAGAAGGGTTAACAACATTTTTTGACAGCTAGAAAGGAGTAGGGAATTGAGAAGGCACTAAACAAAGCCATCAGTAAACTTCAGTCAGCTTATTGGTAGGGAAGAGTGTGTTGGCCGTCACACCATATAGAAGAGAAAAGGCTGAACCGCAGTTGAGGTCAGTGCTAACGCACTGGTGCGGGGCGAGGATGAGGCTGGAGGAGTGATGAAAGGTCTTCATTGCTTGTGTCTCATAAATGACAGGGAGCCTGTGTGGAATAGGACAAAGGTACCTTAATAGGGGTCACACCATGAAAACAAACTCCTTTTGAAACAAACGGGATAATGTAGATAGACTTTACATAATTGACAGTGAACAAGCATGTAGAAGTCTCAAAGGGATAGTTCACCCAAAAATGAAAATTTGATATTTATCTGCTTACCCCCAGCGCATCCAAGATGTAGGTGACATTTTTTCTTCAGTCGATCACAAATGATGATTTTTAACTGCAACCGCTGCCCTCTGTCATTCAAATCATTGCAGTAGATGGGAACTTAATCTATAAGAGTGAATAAACCTTGCTGAGACAAATCCAAATGAAACCCTGCGGCTCGTGACGACACATTAATGTCCTAAGACACGAAACGATCGGTTTGTGTGAGAAACAGAACAGTATTTATATCGCGCGATCTGACCTCACTCACCGGAAGCTGAACGGAGTTGGACATAGTGGTGTATTAGAGGTAAAAAATGATATAAATAATGTTCGGTGATATAAATGATATAATGATATAAAAAATGTTTTTTTTTTTTTAATAAATGTCAAATAAAGTGTGGAAAATAATCAGGTTGAAATTAATTGATTTTGTTGCAGTCTAAATCCTTACTAAAGTGGTCTTTTGTGTAGACCTACCGTAAACTTAGGATTCTTTCAGCAGTGAACACAAATTTTCCGATCTTTAGGACTTGATGGTCCGCACTGCCATTTCACAAGTGATAAAATCTAACCCGTTTAGACACTGTAGTCAATATCTTCTTGTTTCTACATTGGTTGCTGTACTGATGATGCAGCTAAGCACCAGGACGATGTCAGAGTAGCAGTCAGTGTGGAAGGACTCTGCTCATGTCCATCATAACATCTTTTGCATGAGAGAACAGTAGCAACAGAGACATTTTTGGCATTCATGCATAAACTGTGACCAAAACAGCAAACTCATTTACTACATAGTGAATAAAATGTAGATTTGTATTGGGTTTGTAACACACACACACACACACACATTATATATATATATATATATATATATATATATATATATATATATATATATATATATATATATATATATATACAGCTATGGAAAAAATTAAGATATCAATGTTAAGTTGTCTCTTAATTTTTTCCATAGCTGTATATATATATATATATATATATATATATATATATATATATATATATATATATATATATATACACACACTACCGTTCAAAAGTTTGGGATCAGTAAGATTTTTTATGTTTGGTCTGCTCACCAAGGCTGCATTTATTTAAGTAAAAATTCAATTTAAAACTTACAATTTAAAATATCTGTGTACTATTTGATAATATTTGAAAATGTAATTTATTCCTGTGATGCAAAGCTGAATTTCCAGCATCATTACTCTAGTCTTCAGTGTCACATGATCCTTCAGAAATCATTCTAATATGATGATTCGCTGCTCAAGAAACATTTATTGTGTACAGATGTACAACATATTTGTGTACAATATTTTTTTTCAGGATTCTTTTATGAATAGAAAGTTCAAAAGAACAGCATTTATTTGAAATATAATCTTTTTTTTACATTTTAAATGTCTTTACTGTCACTTTTGATCGATTTAATGCATTCTTGCTGAAAAAAAATATTAATTTCTTCAAATTCTTCTCAAAAAAAATAAAAATAAAAATTCTTACTGACCCCAAACTTTTCAACGGTAGTGTATAATGTTACAAAAGCTTTGTGTTTCAGATAAATGCTGTTCTTTTGAACATTAGGAATCCTGAAAAAAAGTATACAACTGTTTTTAACATTGATAATAATAATAAATGTTTCTTGAGCAGCAAATCATCATATTAAAATGATTTCTGAAGGATCATGTGACACTGAAGACTAGAGTAATGATGCTGAAAATTCAGCTTTGCATCACAGGAATAAATTACATTTTCAAATATTATCAAATAGTACACAGATATTTTAAATTGTAATTTTTAAATTGTATTTTTAATTAAATAAATGCAGCCTTGGTTGTTACATGTACGGTGTCCTGTGACCTAGTTTTTCCCCAGTCTGTCTTATTAGTTCATTTGATCCACCTGTGTCTTGTTAATTATCCCATCACCTTGTTTAGTTCCTTTGTTAGTCTCTTGTATTTATATCCTGTGTTTGCCCTTACTCTTCGTCCGTTCTCGTTGATGTTTACACGTGTGTATGCTGTCCTTACCCTGTTTGGAATTAAAGTATTGTTATAATCGTCTTCTTCGTCTTCGTTGTGCTTGGTACTACAACCACACGTAACAGAAGAACGGACCAAAACATTTTTTTTTGCGGCGTTTTGCTCCAGTTTTTATTTTTGTTTATCCTTCATGGCTCTACCTGCAGTCCAGCTCCTCTGCCTGGAGCAGGGAGACCGCTCGCTGGAACAGCACACCAGTGACTTTCTCCAGCTTGCGTGCCTGACTCACTTCCCGGACCGCTCGCTCTGTATTTACTATCGTACCGGCCTGAGCGAGCGGTCCAAGGCACGCATTCCAGCGGGCGGTCCAACGGAAGACTTCGCCGCATACGTGGAGTGGGTGCTGGTGAACAACAACTCCCAGTTCACCATCGGCCCCGCTGAGGACGACACCAGCACCACTCCACATCCAGAGACCAACCATCCGCCATCGACTACGTGCACAATGGAGAAACGAGAGCCCACCGCAGACCGCGGAGATCAACCTGCCGGGACGATTGAGACCGAACCTGAAGAGAGGACGGAAGGAGTCGTCACCCCGGGATGTGAACCGCTAGGTGTGTCTGACCAGGTGCGTGAGTCCGCTACATCGTGTGCTGTCGAGGGAGTGTTAGTGGAGTTCGAGGGCTGGGAAGAGAGCCCCGACCACAACATCAACACGGCGGATGGCATCGTCATGTCTACAGAAACTTTTCTGGATTTATTGGATGTGTTTGAGGAGGTAAATTTCCCTTGTCTTGTTTCCCCACTGGTCCCGTCCAGCTCAGAACTGTCTGTCTCCCCGCTGGTCCCGTCCAGCTCAGAACTGTCTGTCTCCCCGCTGGTCCTGTCCAGCTCAGAACTGTCTGTCTCCCCGCTGGTCCCGTCCAGCTCAGAACTGTCTGTGTCCCCGCTGGTCCCGTCCAGCTCAGAACTGTCTGTGCCCCTGCTGGTTCTGTCCAGCCCTGTGTTCCCTCCCAACCTCCCTCTCCCGCCTCCTCAAACCATCTCATCTCTGCCTCCCCTGGTACCCTTCAGCCTCTCATCAACTCCATCACGTAAACGCATGGATCCGACTCGACGCTTCAGGCCACCAGTGTCACCGTGGACTGAGGTTCTCCTGGCTCCGCCTCCAGCCTTCGAGTCCAACACTCCACCGCGGCCTGTCGACGCTTCGCCTTCGCCGTGGCTCCTCCCTCCCTCGGCTCCACCGGATACCCTCAGCCTCAAGACTCCACCGGGCTCCCTCGTCCCACAGGCTCCGACTTGGTCAGACATCGTCCAGCCTGCACCTACGGTTTCGCCTGGCTCCTCCTTCCCCCCGTCTCCTCCTTCGTCCTCGGTCGCACCGCCTCCATCTCAGTCTTCAGGTTCCCGGATTCCACCTCGGATGCTCGTCGTCCCGGCTCCAGCTCGGTCTCCAGATCCAGCAGTGTCGGTTGGGCTCTCCGGCATTCCAACTCCACCTGGATCACCATCATCGGTGGCTTCTCCATCGGCCGTCCCCAGGGTGGCGCCTCTCATCTCCCCACGATGGTTCTTCCTGTCCTCGACTCCACCCTGGGGCCTCATCATGGTTGGTCTCTGGACCAACATCTGGCTCCTCCTGCTCCAGGCTTCCCCTTGGCTCCTCCCACCCTCCACTCCCCCTTGGACTATTTTTGTTTTCTGTGGACTTGGTTTTTTTTCATCTGCCCTTCGCCCTCCTCCAGAGCCCCCACCCTTCCCTCCTCTGAACTCCATACGGCGCGAGGCCGCGCCTACCCGGAGGGGGGCGATATGTTACATGTACGGTGTCCTGTGACCTAGTTTTTCCCCAGTCTGTCTTATTAGTTCATTTGATCCACCTGTGTCTTGTTAATTATCCCATCACCTTGTTTAGTTCCTTTGTTAGTCTCTTGTATTTATATCCTGTGTTTGCCCTTACTCTTCGTCCGTTCTCGTTGATGTTTACACGTGTGTATGCTGTCCTTACCCTGTTTGGAATTAAAGTATTGTTATAATCGTCTTCTTCGTCTTCGTTATGCTTGGTACTACAACCACACGTAACATTGGTGAGCAGACAAAACATAAAAAATCTTACTGATCCCAAACTTTTGAACGGTAGTGTGTGTGTGTGTGTGTGTATGTATATATATATATATATATATATATAGCTATGGAAAAAATTAAGAGACCACTTAACATTGAATTCTGAACTTGAAGTGGTCTCTTAATTTTTTCCATAGCTGTATATATATATATTAATTTCTTCAAATTCTTCTCAAAAAAAATTAAAAATCTTACTGACCCCAAACTTTTCAACGGTAGTGTATAATGTTACAAAAGCTTTGTGTTTCAGATAAATGCTGTTCTTTTGAACTTTAGGAATCCTGAAAAAAGTATACAACTGTTTTTAACATTGATAATAATAATGTTTCTTGAGCAGCAAATCATCATATTAAAATGATTTCTGAAGGATCATGTGACACTGAACACTGGAGAAATGATGCTGAAAATTCAGCTTTTCCAACACAGAAATAAATTACTTTTTGTGTTGTGCTGTTTATATTATATTCCAATAGAAAACAGTTATTTTAAATTGTAGTAATATTTCACAATATTACTGTTTTTACTGTATTTTCAATTAAATAAATGCAATCTTGGTGAGTATATATGTAAAGGATTCTAGTCTGAAATTGCAAAAAAAAAGAAAAAAAAAAGAAAAAGGGATTAGGATGGACAAAAGCAGAGAGATTACCAACTAATATGACAAGGGCAAGATCATCATTGCCCAGGAAATGGCCCATGGAAACAGCTTACATATGTGCTCTGTCTGAGTTTTAAATCATTGGAACTAGTGTGTGAAGCTTTAATACGTGAGCGTTTCTGCGTTTCTGCAGGAAAAGTCCATAAGTAATGAGTGGTGTCTTGTTTAAAGCAAATGATGAGCACACCTCCACCAGTCCAATTGGAATCGTGGGTAACGTAGTATATCGTCAGTAGGGTCAGGCAGTATGTTTCACTCATTTCTCCATCTCATCCCCTAGTTTTTATCTTGTTCATCTTTCCCGCCTATGCCGGTGATGATTGCAGAAGTTCTTCTCAAACGTGTCAGCACATCTCTCACGTGACGCATGACCAACATTTCTCTTGTAATGACGTCAAGTTAATGATCCCTTTTCTGTATTTTGTATATTTCGCTTAATAGAATAGTTCATCATTTACATTCATGCCATTTCAAACCAGTATTACTTTGAATTAATTTAAATGATGATGAATGAAGACTGAAACTTTTCAAGCTTGTGTCAAAAGGACACATAGAGCACTATACTGTATTCCAAGCCTTAAGGCACACAATAGTGTGAGAAAAAAGTCATAAAGATTTGAGCTGAGTAAATGAAACCATTTTCATTACTGAATGAACTATCCAGGTTGGCACTTGAATGTGTGTATGTGTAAATTGAGAGAATAGTAATCGAGAGCGCTGGCTTTTCTCCATGTCCAAGTGTCCTTTTTTATTGTAGTCATAACACTGTGTGTCTGTTTGCAGATGCGGCACTGTTTGAACAGATGGCACTATAAAGGTTATTGCTGTTTATTAAATGCAGGGAATGTGAAGTTTTTATATACATTTCTCTGTCCCTGAATGTTAATACTTTGCTGAATCAGTCGTCTCTAGTTCAGCAGACTGTAAGCAGATTCTTTGAAGGTGTCAGAAATGTTTCTGATCAAACGGAAGCTGACAGTCAAGCTTAGCAGAGCCCGTATCCAGATTCACATAATTAAATTCAAACCTCTGGAGAACTTTTATTTTCATTAGTTCAAATACACTGCTTTCATCATTTCAGTCATTAAAATGCTTACTGCCGCACACTGCATATTTGCAGGCTTCTTACATGTGACCATATGTTAAATGTTTACGGTGGCCTTGTTATGGTTTTTCCACTTCATCCACTAGGCACAATCTGAAAAGTAACACATACAGTAGTGACAAAAACCACAGCAAATTAGGATATGTTTGATGTTTAAAATACAGCTTTTGATGTTTAAATGAGTTCAGTGGAATTTCACAGTGATGTGACTTCCCAGTGTGTGTAAAAAAAAAAAAAAAAAAGTGTGATAAATAGAAGGCGACTGTAAACCACTATAATACATGCTGATTGTTAAGATTGGGTAGAACAAAGTCAGATTAACATGTCAAATATTATTTGTGACAGACCTAGGAACAACTAAAGATGCTAACCAGCCAAACATTGGCCTTTTGGTTGTGAAATATTTTTTTAATTAAGTTTTTTTTTTTTTTTTTTTTAAACAAGGACTTTTAATCATATTATTATCATGTAATAATAATAATAGAACATTTTAAGAATTAAGTCTTTTACGTTTTTTTTTTTTTTTTTTTTTCACCAAGTCTTCATGTATTTGATTAAAATACTATAAAAATCGCAATCTAAAATAAGTTTTCCATTAAAATATATAGATATTTTTTCCCCCTGTGATGTTGTTGCTGTGATGACAGCTGAATTTTCAGCAACCATTACTCCGGTATTCAGATCCTTCACATGATCCTTCACAAATCATTCTAATATGCAGCTTTGCTACTCGAGTAACACTTCTAATTACCCATGTTGAAAATGGTTGTGCTGTTTAATATGTTTTTGAAACTGATACACAATTGCTTTACACAAATGACATTATGATTACTAAGTGTGTGATCGTAATTATTGAGGTTTTGTGGGTTCTAAATCACATCATATCCACTCCATATGGTTTTGTCCTCTTCTAGATTCTTCACAGTATCTATTGATAGGCAGTTGACTGTCTAATAGTGAAGCATAATCACTTGTCCAAGGGTGCAAAGTGGTGGGTGGAAGGGTAGATCTGGTGAGAGACTCCACCTGAACCAGTTAATGACATGAAAGGAGGCAAGACTGAGCAAGAGATTGCTTGAGTGCTAAATGGAAGGTGAAGAAGGGGTTATCTTGAAGATGAGTGATCTTCAGAGGTGTATATGTGGTATGATATGTTGAGAGGCTGTGGAGTGTGTCCCAATGATTACCTATAGAAAGCATTTGACTATCAGGATGGATTCTTAGCTGTAGTGAATAAGTGCTTAATTAATTACAGACGAAACAACACTGTTTTTATCTTAATTAAATAAAGATTAACTAGACTGTGAATTTACAGCAATAAACCAGCTATTGTCATTTGTGCAAAAATAGTCTTCTGCAAGTTTCTCAGAGAAAACTTTGTTTCTTAATTCACTAAGAGAATAACAACTGTGGAAAAGGGCTAAGGTCAGTATCTCCCTCACACCCACCTGTAGTCTACCAGATGGGTCTATTTAATCAGGCGCACAGGGGCACCGCAGTGCAAGAAGTGTGGAGACTCAACTTTTTTTTTTAGAATGAGGAAGATATATTTTTTTCCTACTTGACTTAATTTGTGTTCCTTGGTCGTCTTTAGAAAGTGTTTTCTTAAAAAAAATCACAATTGTCTGTTATAGGTTTTCCTAACTGGGGTTTAAGCCCAAAGTATAGTTCACTTTTTACGTGTATGCGAGGGTCAGCGTACAGTTTGTGTAACGCGAATTCCGTTATCAGAAGAGTATGTGCGTACTGTACCGTATTTTTGTAACCACACGTACACTATAAAAAAAAAATCCCAGTAAAATTTACGGTAAAAAAATCGGCAGCTGTGGTTGCCAGAACTTTACCGTAAAAAATACAGTAGCAACGTAAAAAAAAATCTGTTAAATTTACGGTAAAATAACGTATTTCATTAACTGATATAATGTTAATTTACCAGCCTAATGAAGCACTAATATCTGTTTTATACCTTTATAATACACTGACAGTCACCAAACACAGTGGTGATGAGAGTCACATGATGAATCAGAGTTCATCACAAGGAGCTTTTCCACAAGCTGAGGAGGACAATGCTAATATATAGAAGGTGCACACAGTGTCATTCACACACACACTAAACACCATCATGGTAACATGCATGAAATTTTAAAAATGCAATAAACATTAATTTAACAACATTAGATGTAACATAAAACCCTAATGTACATAACTGATTAGAAAAAAATGAGAAAAATTAAGAAGAAACAGAGTTATTTCAATGAAAATATATCAAATGTGAAGTGTCACGCAGGGAATTGTGGGAATGTCAATTTATGTTTTTTCACTGTAAATTTTACAATGAATTGTTATTTTTCACTTCCAAAAACTGTTAATTTAACGGTATTTTACCGTAAAATTACATTAAATGTACCGTTAGATCTATTACAGTTATTCACTGTATATAGTACGGAAACTTTCTGTAAACCAATTGACAGTTTTTCACCGCAGCATTTTTACAGTCTTTTACTGTTAAAATCACGGTCATTTTTTACAGTGTACTTGTACACACAGGTCGCACATGCAGTAATTAGTCTATCCACAAGATGGCAACCATGCCCTAAGGGTTTCAATTCACAGGGTAGTTGAAGAAAACCTGCTTGAACAGAACAGACTGGAACGCATGCTAGCTACAGCGACAATGGAGGCCCATATAGACAAGAGATTGTGCGAAGAGGTTAGAAAGTACCCTCGTTTGTATAACTCTAGAATGTAAAAAAAAAATACAAAGATGTTTACATGGGTTGTAACTTGTGGTGAAAGATTGCACATAACTGCGCATGCGTCGAACGCATGTATATGTGTACGAGTCAAATGTACTTTCAAAGGCTGTGCGTTGACTGAGAGTACACTAGCATCCGCATAAAAAAAAAAAAAAAAAAAAAAAAAAACTAAGTATGGGCTTTAGTGAGAGAGATTTGAGGAGAAAAAACTTGTAGGATTTACTTGATCATAACAATTTGCACTAACACATTTTAAGTAAATTATACTGCTACTGCTCTGTACAACTTAAATGTTATAATCAAGTAAAAATATTACTTAATTATATTTAATGTATGTAATTTCACATATAGAATTAAGTAAAATCTACTTAACTAAGTTAAGTGTATGCAACAAAAACTTTTTTTCCCAAATATTTTCTATTTATTACAGTTATTGATTAAAGATGCAATGTGAACATTTTAGAAGGATCTACAGTATTGACAGATTTGCAATATAATATACATAACTATGCTTTCAGTGTTGTATAAAGACTTTACATAATGAACCTTTATGTTTTTATTACCTTAGAATGGGCCATTTCTATCTACATTTTGCACCCGCGTGTTTCTACAGTAGCCCTAAATGGATAAACTGCACTATAGAGAGTGTGTTTGCTTGACTAGCTACTCTCTGCTGTCTCAGATGATGACACATTTGTGTTGGCCACCATAGCTTCTCTATATTGCAATTCACAAACACACTGCTAGATGCCTCTAAAATTTACACACTGCGTCTTTAAGATATTTTTAATATATATTCAAAGATATTCTGATTCTGATTTGTACCTTAATCATATATATATATATATATATATATATATATATATATATATATATATATATATATATATATATATATATATATATATATATATATATATATATATATATACAGGGACTGCAGAATTATTAGGCAAGTTGATTTTCTGATCATATTTTTTTTCCAAGCACATTTGACCAATTCCAATCCACATCAATCTTAATAACTACTATTAATATTGTTTTTAATCATTTATAAGTGATACATAATTGTTCATGAAGGATGGAAATGAAGAATGCCCTATATTCAGGAGTGCAGAATTATTAGGCAGGTTTTCTTTTAGAGATAAACTGAGCCAAAAAAGAGATTTAACACAGACTGAAAAGTCAAAAATTATTAAATACTCATGAGAAGGACGCAATACTAATGTAATACTAGAAATTGCAAAGTTAAAGCATGACCATTGGACAGTGAAATGCTCATTGGGTCAGCGGGGTCATACAAAAACAGCTGGAGAAGAAAAGACACATTAACTGCAAAATAATTAAGAATTGAGGTGAAGAATTAAGTGTGAAACCATCAGGAACCCTTTAGTCTCCAGTGCCAGTACTGAAACCTACCTGGAGTCTCCAGAAGTGTGAGGTGTCAGGATCTCAGAGACTTAGGTTAGGTGAAGAATCCTAAAAAATGACCCGCTCTTAATAAGAATCACAAGCTGAAGTGTTATAAAATACATGAAGACTGGGTTTTTATAGGCCTTATAGACAGACAGCTTGAGAGTGACTCCTGAAGGACCAGCACCACATCCTCTTGTACCACTGTTTGAAGAATTTATCTTCCAGAATCTGGCAGTAAGTTTTGGAAGATCATTTAGTCCATCTCTGCAAGATGGACATTTCAGGATAAGAGATGGACTAAAAGTGAACTCCCACACCTTACTGCCAGAAAAAAAATATGATCAGAAAATCAACTTGCCTAATAATTCTGCACTCCCTGTATATACAGCTAGAAATACAGAATAGCATATAACACAGTTATGCTTATTGCAAATCTGTATGTAAGAATTGGTTTTATGCTTACATTTAACCATTTAGCAGAAGCTTTTGCCCAAAACGACTTACAAATTAGGAGAAAAATAGAAGCAGTTGAACCAAGAACAACAATATGTAAGTGCAATGACAAGTCCCAGTTAGTCTTTTTCCCACTTTTTTTCCTCTTGGTTGTACATATACAGTGCATTTAACAATATGCACAGCCAGAGTAACCTACTGCAGCTGTGCACTAATGAAGCAAGGTGTCAGGATTGTGGAAGACCCTGAAAAGGGTTAGTTAGCCACTGTGAATGGTTCCGCTCAATAGCACTAATTGTGAAACTGCCCTGCAGAGAGGGGATGTGTCCCTCTGACCGTGAGGCAACCTCCACTGGGCCTTCCTCCGACCTCCCACTAATGATCATGTTTAAAGGGGAGGACTTCATTTGCTCCGGCTTTGTCTTAGTAAAGGAATAAATGTGTTCTTTTTTCTGTAAGTGTTATTTTTTCCTGTAGTGTTAAATTTAATGGCTGTATGTGGTACATTTATAGTGTAATGATATGCTGTATTCATAAGGTTCATTATGCTCTTGATTGCTGTGATGAGGTCAGAAGATTTTACCTAATTGTGCAGCACAAAGAGTGTGTGCTTAGGGGTTAGAGGGTAGAAGCTAACGGAAAAGAGGAGACATGCTAAGTGAGCTAATGCTAATGCCATTCACCTGGCATGTCTCCTTAACTGTTTTTTTTTTTTTTTCTAATCACATCTGACTTTTAGATATAAAGACATACCTGTCAGGACACTCTGGAGGAAATTTGCTAACAAAGTTTTTTACTTTGCATTTGAGCGCCAACTGTCTTATTTAACTAGTTGCTCTAAGATAGCATGTGCCTTTTTTAAATTAAATCTTATTTTAAATGAAATCTTTGTCTTTGGGAGTCTTCCTCTTTTTTGTGTAAATTAGACTTTTTGTGGACTGTTGTATGCCAGATCACAATCTGCTACCTAGGGCTCAGAAGCGACCAACAAGATTGGGAATTGCTCCATGCAAATTGCATTCAACATATTCTGTGGGAGCATTTGCGCCGTTACACAATTTGCATAATTTCTTTAGTGATTTGGGTACTAAAACAACGCAGACAGCACGTGCAATTAAACGCCACTTTCAGTGGCTGCAGTTCGTTCTTAGTGAGTCCTCTATGAACTGACTGATATGATTAGAGACAAATTGTATGTGTCTGTTTAATATTCCTCCTGAATTCTGCAGTGGTTGGACATGATTAGGTGCAGAAACCCTCTCTAATATTCAACAGAGAGTTTCACAGCTACCGTCGAATGACCTGCAAACTCAAAGCCATGTTTTAATGTGTTCACCGAGGTGATTAAAGTCAGCTCGTCAAATTCCTGGCTGACAGTAAAAGTCCCTCGGGTAGCTTTTAGAAGGAACAGGTACAGAGTTGTGGTGACGGGGGGCATTCTGTTCCATTTGTCCTAGCTTTGTGGAACTGGAATCAATTTTCTCTGCTCTCAATGAACAAAGTCGTGGCACACTGGATCGAAGATGTTTCCTGCTGACATGCAACCAGGGTCACGCTTAAAGATTTATCTTCTGTTGTTGTTTAATGTATTAAGGACTTCAGTTTAATCTCATTATTGATGAATTTGCAAGATTTAAACTTCAAAATATATCTATATATCTATCTATCAGAACATGAGTAAAGTTTGGTCTGTTCCTCACGCAAAGCTATTGTTTAGCTTGGATGTAATGCGCTAGTTGGATGGACTAGTTTTAAGCCACCGGTCACGTATTCTGAGGAAAGAAACGGTGATGACTAGAAAGAATTACATAGACTTTTGTGTGCTAATGTACATCAGGGTAAAGTCAAGAAAGTATAAAAAGGCACTGATCTGATTGCTGCCTCTTCTTTCCAGACAGAAAGTAGGAATAAGGGGATGAGGATGAATGGAGAGAGGTAGCAATAGGAAGGTACTGTCAAAGAGAGATAAAGAGGAGGAAAGAGGAATGAAAAGAGAGAGTGTGAAAAATAGTAACGATTGGCACAGGAAATGGTGTGGAAGAAAATGCTTGGTCAGGCAGCTGACCAGCCGAGTCCAGATTTAATCTCCCAGCGGCTCCTGATTTGATTACTTTAGTCTGAGATTGAAAACACAGAGTATGTGCACTCAGGTGAACGTCCTACGTGATGAGCCGGTAACAAAGTGAGACCGGCTGTGGAGGTAGCTGCAAAAAAATAATGAACACGTGGCCATTGTTTGTACTAATGGGTCAATTTTCGTCTTGATAGTATGATACTGTTAACACTAACTACACCATTTGATTCTAAAAAATGTTTTTGTATTGACAACAGTTCAAATGAATCCATGAGGGTCATGTACCATTGCTATGAATGCTGACAGCTTAGGGCTCCAGGTGTGTATAGGGTAGGGCTGCACGATTAATCAAATTAAAACAAAATCACAATATGGCTTAGTGTGATTATCGAATCACAAAGGCTGTGATGAAACGCATTGCATGTTTCAGGGTGAAGCGTGGCAGTGTGTTCTTTTACACCTAAGCAGCTCATGATTTAGTGTTTTCAGTGTCTGGAAGCGGTTCGATAAATGCTAACAGTAAATGCTGTTCCACGTGAACTCGCCTGCATCTGCTCTTATAACGTGCATTCGGAAACGCAACATGACAACCATCTTCCTATACTTGTAATGAGAAGCGCTTGTAAACTAACTGTTGTCAACAAAAGAGAAGCTTTAAGGACTCTTTCTAGTTTTCCGCCAAAAAAAGCCTGATGTTTAAAGTTTGAAAAATAAAAAATAAAAAAATAGACAGCCATAAATATTAGTATTGGAATTGTACAGTTGTTCTTTGAAATTATTATTACACTGTATTATGATTTATATACTCTTTATTTTTTCTACAGTAAATTATAATAGTATTTTTTTTATTTTGTTTAATATTTTAATTTACTAGTAAAGATATATTTATTTTTAAATGTTTATTTTAATGTCATTTTGACACATAATCACATCATTTTGGGCCATATTGTGCAGCCCTACAAACAAGCACAGCAAACTAGGACTTTTTTTCTCCAATTTTAAAATTATTAATTTTGATTATTTTTCCTCAAATTGTCCATCCTTATTATAGGTTCAGTTAAAGTTTAATAACTAGCTTCATCAAAATGAGTAATTCTGACGTGATGTATGATGCAAGATGTAGGAGTATTGTAAGCTTAGACGCCTTTCGCGTTTCAAACAAATTTAAGCTCCTCTTCTCTTATATCGAAATCCTCTGAAATTATCCATGACCGGTGATTTGTTTTGCTCTATCCTCTGCGCCTCCGCGTTCGTCATTATGTTGTGCATCAGCTCCAAGGTTACTCTTCCGCCGCAAATTGACATTCTGTGTACGGTCAACCGCCGGAAGCTAGTTATTTGAAATGATAAAGTTTTAAATATGGATATTTTTCTTACAAAAACGCATCTCTTCACTTCAGATGACCTTTATTAACCCACTGGAGTCGTATGGATTACTTTTGTTTATGGATGGATGCATTATTTTTTACTTCAAAACGCGGCCCCGCATTCACAACCATTATAAACCTTGGAGGACTAAGGATATTTTTTTTAAATATATCTCTGATTGTGTTCGCCTGAAAGAAGATAGTCATATACACCTTGGAATCAGGGGCGTTTCTTCCGAGTAGGCAAGGGAGGCAGTGCCTCCTCAAAAAAAATAGGATGAGAAAATAATCCATATTACATATAAAACAACACAAATATTACAAATTATGACATTAAAAAGAGCGCAAGTCACGCGTATTTCTTAAGGAACACTGCCCAACAGCGACACCCGCAGGTAAAGTTACACAGAGGAGTCGTGCTTCCCTTTCCTCTCATAGGAATCCATAGAAAATCATCAGAACCCCGGCATGCGGTGGGTTTTGTGGGGGGTAATTGAGAATGAATGGGGGAAAGTCACATGAGAGGAGGCAATGTCTCCATCGCGCTATGATTGGATGTAATTGGTTATGATTGGATATGATTGGTTTGTGCGATAAATCCCGCCTCTCGTTGACGTGCGCGTTCCGCGCGTAGGTTTGACTGAACAAATGATGGCGTCAATCGGAAGACTAATCGAAAAGTAAGTAAACAGATCACCCAGTTAGATATATCACTGCTTTATGTTACGTCAAAATCAAACTTGAAATGGACTGAAAGCATGATTACTGCGGGGTTTTTTAGTGCAATCAGCTTGGTGAAATTAAAAATGCAATTCGTGTCTGTGACAGACGGTGTTAATGGAGCATGACTGATGATCCAAAATATTCTAGGTTGACAATTAAAAAGAAAAAACGCAATAAACAAATAAGATATATTGTTTAAATTATTATTGCCTTTAGTTATTATTTTGGAATGAATGTAGAAATGCTTAAAACACTTGATGCTTGATGAGATTGACTTGGTTTTGATAAATAGAACATTACATTGTTAATGTAAAATTACAAAATAGAGTTGTATTTGGTTTCTTTCTTTTTTTTTTTCTTTTTTTTTGATGTACTGTAAAGTAATGTTCATTTAACAAGGAAGATTTGTGAACTTTAAGAGTAATGCACATGAATTTACATGATTCATAAAAAAATAAAAAATAAAAAAAAATGTGCCTCCTCATTTCAGAGCACCACTGCACGCCACTGCTTGGATGGCTTGAGGGTGAGTAAATCATGGGATAATTTTCATTTTTGGGTGAACTATCCCTTTAAATGCAGTGTGTTTACAGCAAAGTCAACAGTTTTAGTAGGAATGTTCACTTTCACTTATAATGAATGTGTAAACCAAAGCAGCTAAGCTCTCCTGGTCATTAATTGTGTGGAGCGTTAGCGTTTGATTAGAGCCGATTTGCTTCTGTGCGATTATGCTTGATTGATTATGGTAAATCCACAGGATTAAAAGGCTAGGAAGATGCTAATGTTTATGCATGGATGGGAAAAAGAGCATCCCTTTAAGGAAAAGCAAATGAGAAAAGATCGGCCACAAGTTTGAATTGAAGACGATCAATTAAAGGGAAGTTTTCTGACTGTCAGTGGGCTCTGTTACATTCTAAAGCACATCAGTGTATGGGGATTAGCGGTAAGCCTGGGTATTTGGTGAATGTTAGCATTAATCGGCATGCGCCACATACGCAGACACACTTGCTCTCTCTATTCCATCCCAAAAGCCATCCGCCAATAATAAACTTGCACATTCACGCACACTCATACTTTTCTATGGGTTTTTTCCCCTCATCCTCTCTTGCCTCATACGGGATGAATAAACATGAAGCTAATTATGGGTCACTACAGACCAATCTCATGTTTTTCATATGAGCTTGTGACCTCACCTTGACCAGCACTGACTTTCCTCATTTTCGTATATCGCCTAGTTTAATCCCTCCTATCAGAATTTGAAACTCTTTTGACATATATTACTGCAGCACTGTCTCTGCTGAATATACATTTGAATTTTATCGCCTATACGTTTATGATAGTTTCTATTTTAGCATAATTGGATCTGATTCATATCACAGGGCTTCTTGTCACCTATGCAAATGTAAATCATTATTAAAACCTTTTTAGACTCTGTACTGATATATTACATGAAATTTTTGCTTAATGAATACTTTTAAACTCTCCACTTAAAGCCCGTAGCAATAATTTATCACTTTTTACGCTAAGCACTACAGCCTCATTAGAATGATTGAATATAGGCTGCTTATGTGTCATATCCTTAAAGGAACCATTCTGTAGGGGACCTAATTGAGTACAAGTGAAAAGAAAGGTTTATTTTTTTTTTGGATGTGTTCATTGGCCTTCTGCATTATGACTCTTAATAAACATCTGAAAGTATATTCATGTTATTTTCAGCCTCGTATTTGATGCGTTGCAAGAGAAACAGCCGTTTATAGAGAGTGATGTATTCAGATGAGGGTGAACCGTGTTAATGTGCACTTTATTGGACCTGATGCTGAGTGGAACCGAGAGGTGACACAGGTTATAACCTCTGATTAGTGAGCATTACAAGCTAATGAGGAGAGATGAGGGTTACACCTCTGGGAGAGAGACAGCACATGTGACTGAGGAAACAATGGAGGGATGTTGTCAGGGAAGAACAGGCAGCATGTGTGCTTTTGTACATATATGTTTTGAACTATAGCACAGACACTTGAGATGATACTAGTGGCTCCATTACATGGGTAAAATGGGTGAAACCAAGCCTGAAACACTCCATACGGCTGGCGTTTCAGTGGAAATAGGTAGAAATAATAGTCAGAAGACCTTGAAGAGGAGGTCAAAAGGGAGCACTGTGATTGGCTAATGGAGCATAATTGATCTACAGTGCAGCACAGATGGCCAAAACAGCTTTAAAAAGAGGAAAAATAGTCAGGATTTTCCAGTAATTTGAATGTGGAAAAAGCTTAGACAAACATGTTTGTACAGTCTGGTTTGATGCTTATATATTTATATATTAGGGGTGTGACGAGACAGGTATCTCACGAGACGAGACGAGACTCGAGACTGAGTTCACGAGACGAGACAAGATTTTTACACACTATTTTTAAGAAATCCTCAATGGTGAAATCATGACTAGAAAAAATATTCTGCAGGTGTATTTGAAACTAATCATCTTGTAATGAATGCCATTTCAGTTCTACTTTCTGAGTATGAATTATCATATGCAGTAAAAGACAACAATACTCAAGTACTGAGAAAAGGTTTTGCCACAAACTCAACTGACTGACTTCTCTTCTGTATGATTTCAGTCTCTTCAGGCCTTGCTGTACATGATTTATGAGCTTCTACAACTTTTGACCTCCTAACTGAACTCCTTTCCACAAAATGATCATAAAAATAAAAACAGTATAAATGAAAATGGTCACACTTTACAATAAGGTCTCATTTATTAACATTGATGTATTAACCAACATCAACTAACAATGAGCAATATATTTGCTACAGTATTTATTAATCTTTATGTTAGTTAATAAAAAAAAATAGTCATTCATTGTTAGTTCATGATAGTTCACAGTGCATAAACTAATGTTAACAAATGAAACCTTATTGTTTGTGCTTAATAAGATATTATTAAGAGAAAAATGTTATTCATTTTTATGGTAACACTTTACAATAAGTACAACCATAATCACACACTCTCAATATTCAAAGTGCAAATAAGACCAAATTTTTGATACAGAGCTAAGAGATGGTTACAACTACACTGCCCAGACTAAAATAGTTTTCATATTGAGAGATATCTGTATTCATCAGGGAGCCGCTTTCAAAATAGGGGGTATTGAGCTCGCGTTTGAATGCGCGCTCGCGTTTACTTTCGCGATCGCGCATAACTCTGTAAATATGGAGCGGTGGTGACCGTTATCCAACTGAATTAAATGTTTATTATTTAAATACAAAGCAAAACGACAGGCGTAATGTAAACGTAGCGGTGGAATATTCTTTCCTAATTATCCTAACACTCTGTCATGGCAACATCACGAGACTACTTTTCGCCTCGACAAGAAATCTCGTCACAGTTTAGTCTCGCGAGATCTCGTCACACCCCTAATATATATATATATACACACACATACATACACACACACACACATACATCCATATATTATATATATATAGCCTGGCACACACATGGCCTATGCACACAGAAAGCCACTTCAGACAGCGCACTGGCCGCATTGACTTCTGTTTCACACTTGAATGGACAAAAACACACAAATGTATGCCAGAATACCCACTTTGTCAATTAAGTCTTAAATTAGTTAAATAAAGTCTTAAATGCATCTTGTGTGTCAGATCTTAAAGTGCCAGCAGCCTAATAATCCTGTTGCTGTGACGTCTGTCATTAATGTTAATCAAATCAGAAAAAAACGTGTGATTAGTTTATTTAGTTACTAAGTACTAGTTAAGTAGTACTATATATATCTATATGGCTCTTTTCCACGGCGTGGTATGACTTGGCTTGGTTCAGCACAACTCGGCTCGCTTTACTTTCGGTTCGCTTTTCCACTGCAGTCCACTGCAAGTGGGTGGGATTATAGACTGATATAGTTGTGCCGCCTTTACTGCCATGGATCCGCTGCTCGGCTACTAATGAGTCTACACCTCATCTACTGACCATGAGGCAGCCATTCCTTTTTTCAAATTGCGTGCGACTGTCGTTTAAAAAAAAAAAAAAAAAAAAAAAAAATCGCACGAACAAATGATACTGCGGTGGCTGTTACTGACTTTTTAAATCTAGCGGGTTCTCTGACCAATCAGTAATATGTAGTTTACATGTCACATTTAGTATCAGTACAGCACTCTTGGAACCTCAACCGAGGTGGTACTATTTAAGCGAGCCATACCATTCCATACTGAGCCGTCCCATGCAGTGGAAAAGAGCCAAAAAGTGAGCCGTACCAAACTATAACATCCAGCGGAAAAGCTTTTTAGCACCTGGGGCCCATTTCAGAAAGGAGGTTAAGTGAGAACTCTGAGTATGTTAACCCTGAAATAAGGGAAACTCTGGGTTTTCTGTTTCAGAATGGGAGGTATGTCAAACCTGAAAAAGCAGGTTAAGTCAAGCCTGTTTCTGAAATAGAGGTAACTTCTACTAAGAGTCTGTTACCATGGTGAACCTAACCTGGTCTGAGAAGGATTTCTTCGGTAAACTCAGAGTTTCCTTCGGTCTCCACCCCCTTTTTAAAGTGCAAGTGATGTTTAAGTAGTTCACTCATTCATTCACACTGGAAAAAACGCTTTTTGTTTTTTCATCCTATTTCAAGTACAAATATCTAAATATTCCTAAGTCAAGATGGATTTTCTATATAAGAACATTATATAAGATATTTAGTCATGTTTCCTGGGGGATCTAAATTAAGTGCATTTTACTTAAGTAAAATGATCAATATCTGCCAGTGTGGTAATAAAAAATAATCTTAATGCAAACGGAAAGTGTTGGAGTGTCTATCCCAGGTGAAAAAAAAGTGCAGTAGAATACACTTTATTTTAGTATACTTAGTACACTTCCATAATGTACTTACAGTGCTCTATTTCCGTGCACTTATTTTGTACTTAATATACTAAAAGTTCTTCTTTAGTACTTCTTAAGATAATCTTAAGAACATCTAAGTGTACTCAACTGTGCTATTTTGAGAGACCATGAATTTGAACTAAAATGTGCTTTTAACATACTATCTCTGTATTAAAAAAAAATGTATTTAGTTACCACTTGTAGTACACTTGAACCCATCTTTCAAACACTTTTAAAATAGACTTATGATGTATTTCAAATATACGATTAATATATAATGAATATATACAAAATGTATTTATAATTTATTGCCTACAACATTACGAATACATTTTTTTATATTTATCATATATTATTCTTATATTTTAAATAATTCATAAGTGTTTTTCCTAGGTCTGATGAGTATATTTAAAAGTGTATGATAGATGAGTTCAAGTGTACTACAAGTGGTATCTAAATACCTAAGCACATTTTAGTTCAAATTCATGGTGTCTCAAAATAGCACAGTTGAGTACACTTAGATGTTCTTAAGATTATATTAAGAAGTACTGAAGTACAGCTTTTAGTATATTAAGTACAAAATAAGTGCACAAAAATAGAGCAGTTTAAGTACATTATGGAAGTGTACTGTGTACTAAAATAAAGTGTATTCTACTGCGCTTTTTTCACCTGGGGGAAAATGTACTAGTACATTAGTAATATATTTGTAAGAAAATCAATGTCATTTAAACTTAGGATTACTATATAAAAGTCTACTAAGATTGAACTAATTTTAAAGCATTGAAAACACACTTTTAACAAATACACTAATAAAACTCCTCTGTATATTTTTGTGGTGGTGTACTTTATTTCATTGCACTAAACATCTATTTAAGTAGTAGTGGTATATTAGTATACTTTTCCAAGTGCAGTGAAGTACTACTGAAGAACAAATTTACTTTAAAATAGTGTATTTAGTGTATAACTTTAACTATGGAAGTAAATTAATGCCAAATGTTTTTGAAATAAAAAGCTTGTTGAATTGCTCTAACTGAAAACAAATATGCACTACATTAGCTGTACTTGCATTTAGATGCACTGTATTTTTAAGGCTTGCATTTTTATGGGATGAAATTCAACATGGTCGTATATTTAAGCTGTGAATATTTCAATTAAAAATATTTCACACACATTTTCATTATTAAAAATTCAATCATTCATATTCACATTTCAAATTTCACTTCCAAGATATTTATTCTGTTTAAAAATACAACCTATAAAATTCAACTATCAATTTTCAGTCCATTTTATTTCGCTTTACAAATTCGCTTCCACAAATTCAGTGGTTCAAATTCGGCAGAAAATTCAACATTTCACATCCGGGAACTGCAGGAAGAGCAGTAGAGTGCCGATGCATCATCTCTATCTGCTGTTAGTCTGCTTCACCAGCAGGTGCCGCTAGCGGCTGTTTAGGAAGACCAAAGCAACGCTAGTAAATCATCATTCATTCATAAAAACGGATCTACAGAATTAGAGCAAGCATAAGTGAATATGTGATGATTATCAGGGCCAGTATAAATGCAGAAAAGCTGATAAAGACACAAAAACTGCATTTATGTTTAATTCAGTGTATTTACGCTTACTTTCCCAGTGTAGCTACAGCTTTCTGTAAAGTGAACAAGATAACGTTATTGCCCGATGCTGGTGTACAGATCAAACGTTAAATCTGAGATAGACATATATTTCTCTCTGTTGTTTAGTTTCCTTAACTTTATATCGCGGCTCTGTGTTGTAATACTAGGGCTTCCCTCATCCGTCATAGGATTGCCCTGCCATCAGGACAAAAACTCTTAACACAGCTTAATGGACTCGTACAGTGATATAAAAGACCAAACTCGCACCTCATTTGTGATGTAGGTTTGACTATATAGGCTCCAAGAAAGCAGATACTGGCATAAAGTTGATTTGACGCTGAACGTTTGATTATGATACTCGCAAATTTAGGGACCGTCTCTAAAGTTACGACATTTGGTATTCACGTTTCTACCTTCTACCAAACTCTTGTAGACACACATGCACATATACATATTCAAACACACCTCACTCAAAGTACATGCATATATATATATATATATATATATATATATATATATATATATATATATATATATATATACTATTTATTTATTTATTTATTTATTTATTTATTTATTTTACACGTTCATCACACTATTTTTTTTTACTTTGTTCATTTTTTATTTTACCTGATCATAGATTATCCTGCTTATACAAATTTTAAATAAAATTTAGAAATAAAATTAACTAAGTAGAACTAATTGTGTGATGAATGTGTAAAAAAAAGAAAAAGTCTATGTGCATGTACTTTGAGTTGAGTGTGTTTGAATATGTGTGTGTGTGTGTGTGTGTGTGTGTGTGTGTGTGTGAGAGAGAGAGAGAGAGAGAGAGAGAGAGAGAGAGAGAGAGAGAGAGAGAAGGGTGCATCACTCTTTGACCTGGCACCTATAGATGAACACTTCACAGGTAGTTTTGGTGACTAAATCATTCTCATCATATGCTATTGAGCTTTAAGTTATGGCATTTTTTTGTATAATCCAATACAGTAGTGAAATACATAGCAATCTTTACATATTACTTGACAGTTTATTTGGAAACACTTTACAGTAAGGTTCATAATGTATTAACTAATGTGAACTATCCATGAGCAACACATTTGTTGTTGTATTTGTTAATCTTTGTTAACGTTAATAAAAATACAGCAGTTCATTGTTCATGTTACTTCACTGTGCATTAACTAAAGTTGACAAATACAACTCTTGGTTTTAGTAATGTATTATTAAATGCTGGAATTAACAAAGATTAGTAAGTGCTGTAGAAGTGCAGTTCATTGTTCGTTCATATCAACTATTTAATATAAAGTGTTACCTTTTATTATAATAAACATCAAAAATCTAAAAGGTTTGCATTATACCTGACAGCTAGATGAACAATTTACAGTTGGTTTTGTGACTAAGTCATTCTCTTTAAATGCAATTGAAGGTAGAAACGTGAATACAGAATGTCGTAACTTTAGAGACGGTCCCTAAATTTGCGAGTATCATAATCAAACGTTCAGCGTCAAATCAACTTAATGCCAGTATCTGCTTTCTTGGAGCCTATATAGTCTAACCTACATCACAAATGAGGTGCGAGTTTGGTCTTTTATATCACTGTACGAGTCCATTAAGCTGTGTTAAGAGTTTATATGTCCTGATGGCAGGGCAATCCTATGACGGATGAGGAAGCCCTAGTATTACAACACTGCGCCGCGATATAAAGTTAAGGGAACTAAACAACAGAGAGAAATATATGTCTATCTCAGATTTAACGTTTGCTCTGTACACCAGCATCGGGCAATAACGTTATCTTGTTCACTGGAGAGAAAGCTGTAGCTACACTGGGAAAGTAAGCGTAAATACACTGAATTAAACATAAATGCAGTTTTTTGTGTCTTTATCAGCGTTTCTGCATTTATACTGGCCCTGATAATCATCACATATTCACTTATGCTTGCTCTAATTCTGTAAATCCGTTTTTATGAATGAATGATGATTTACTAGCGTTGCTTTGGTCTTCCTAAACAGCCGCTAGCGGCACCTGCTGGTGAAGCAGACTAACAGCAGATAGAGATGATGCATCGGCACTCTACTGCTCTTCCTGCAGTTCCCGGATGTGAAATGTAGAATTTTCTGCCGAATTTGAACCACTGAATTTGTGGAAGCGAATTTGTAAAGCGAAATAAAATGGACTGAAAATTGCTAGTCGAATTTTATAGGTTGTATTTTTAAACAGAATGAATATTTTGGAAGTGAAATTTGAAAGGTGAATATGAATTATTGAATTTTTAATAATGAAAATGTGTGTGAAATATTTTTAATTGAAATATTCACAGCTTAAATATACGATTGTGTTGAATTTCATCCCATAAAAATGCAAGCCTTAAAAATACAGAGCATCTAAATGCAAGCACAGCTAATGTAATGCATATTTTTTTTCAAATAGTGCAATTCAACAAGCTTTTTATTTCAAAAACATTTGGCATTATCTTACTTCCATATTTAACACTTTTATTTAGCACCAAAATAAAGAATGTACTACAAATGTACTTGCTTGTATTTAACTATTTTTTTAATGCACTCAAGTATACTTTTATTTCACCTGGGTATTACTAAGTGCAAATTTACAGTAGCTCCGCCCACCAATGTCACAACATGTTAAAATTGACACACGTTCTTGTGGCTGCAGAGGTATAGGCAATAGTGTGTTGTGTGCGGAGAATTAATTTGTGATGTGATTGACTTGGTTCGAATCCGTCTTTTGCCAAGCTCGCTATTTTTCCTTTTCCCATCACATATCACATCAGAAAGGCATTTATTTTCATTAAAAATGAAGAAAATTTTCTAAAAATGAAAGTAAATTGCCTAACGAGTGTTTAATAACAATAAAATCATTTACACTCTTATTATTGCATCCTGCATTATTTATTTATTTATTTTTTGTATGTGGGATACCATTAAAATAAATATTAGTTTAATAACTTACCATTCTACCAGTTTTCACCTTTGATCTTATAACAGTGATAAGAATTAAACTTGCATTGACTCAAAAGTATGCGGATGTCCTTTGGTAATATCGTAGCTCCATTGATGATGGCTTTTCATAGTCGTGGTGCACGCGCTTAACTCCGACCTACTCAGCCTACTCAGAGTTGATTGAACTCACTTAATTCATCTGTTCTGAAACTGAAAATCACCAAATCTCCCAAAGTTTCCATTCTCAGAGTAAGTCAACTCAGAGTTCAAGTTTTAACTCAGAGTTGGTTGAGCCTCCTTATTGAAACGGGCCCCTAGTTTTGTTATTATTCAGAATGGGAAAAAAAAAAAACCCCTCAAACACATTCACACACACACATATTAGGACCTCAAATGTCTTTTGTTGATAGTGAAGTTATGTTTTTGTGACAGTGAGCAATGGTTTGTTACTACCCAGCACATATTCACTGTGTGTGAGAGCATGTATCCCTCTGTGTTTCAGGGTTCAGAAGTTCAGTGAATATGAATTCTGCTCTGCTGAAAATACTGCAGGCGATCACTCATTTATGTGTTTAATACAGACTGTTTCCTTCTCGAAATTACTTTCAGCGGAAGGGGTTTTCAACTCAGTTGTCATGAGACGCTCCCTTAGCTTCCCTCTGCCTTTCACTGAAGTGTTTTTTATTCATAGAGTTTAATGTCTTTGCATCATAAGAACGCCTCTTTATTGGCTCCATTTTCTCTGTTAGCATCAGGTGGTGAAAACCAGTAAGCTAAAGTTGCAGTGCTATTGGATGCTAAAACATGCTAAATACAATATATAGTGACTATAGAAAGTAATCATCCCCTTTTAAATGGTTACTTTATTTGTCATACAGCCTAAAATAAACACCCATTCCAAAAATAATCTTTTCCAGCTTTATTTAAAATTGTGCCTGCCTTACCACAAAAACAAGACTTGTAAGTCCTTCAAAGTTGCCTTTGGTCTCTTGGTAGCTTCTCTGATCAATGTCCTCCTGGCTAGCTCATCTAGTTTGGACGGACGGCCTGATCTAGGCAATGTGTTGGTGGTGCCATACACTTTCCACTTCTTAATGATGCTCTGAACAGTACTCAGAGGGATAGCTAAAGGCTTCAAAAAGTTTTTGTAGTCTTCTCCTAACTTGTGCCTTTCTACAACTTTATCCCAGAGGCCTTTTGAAAGCATTTTCCCAACCATGGTGAATTCTTTGCAATATGTTGCATTAAAAACAGCTGGTTTTATTCTGAAGTAATAAAAAACATACAATTGATGTCAGGTGGAGCAGTTAACCTTGTGTTTGATCTGGAAGTTGATTGGTTGCACCTGAGCAAGCGTATAATGGAATACTTTAAGGGGCTGATCACTTTACCAAACCAGGTATTTCACCAGTAGATTTGTAATGTTTAATTTTTAAATATAATTAAATGCAGTAATATAATAATATAATGTTTTAAAATGTTGTTTTGTTTCATTTCGTTTCATTTCATATTTCGTTTTGTTTCCTTTCCTTTCATTTCATTTCATTTCATTTCATTTCATTTTTTTTATTTTTTATTTTATTTTGTTTTGTTTTATTTTATTTTATTTTTTTTTATTTTTTTTTTATTTTTTTTTATTTTTATTTTATTTTATATTTTTATCCAGGGTGTCATGTGACAAAAGTTAAAGATTTTCACAGGGTATGATGACTGTCTAGGCACTATAGATGATATTCCTTTTATGGGAAGGAAAAGCTGGGCTGAAGTAGTTAGTAGGCAACATTTCTACCACATAAACACTGGTTGTCGTTCATATATAGATTTTTATGATGGAAGTTTGCAAAAAATGTCAAGTTAAAACCTCCAACCCTCACAGGAAGCCATTAAACTAAGCTATGGCTTTAAAGCACTTTAATCCGTGTCTCTGAGTCTGACATTTAAACTTCAGAGCCGGAGTGGCGGTGACCAGAGCCAGCGTTAGAGACAGATGAAATATCTGTGTGTGTGTAAACACAATTACACGTTATAGTTCAACTGCTGTGACCTTTTAATTTTAACAGACATAATTATTTTTATGGAAACAGGTCATTTTAGACTGTTCAGAAAAAGACATTTGGAAAGCTTTTACCGTACACAAGTTTGTTTGTTTTTGTTTTTTTTCCCTGCGACTTACCAACTAAGCCTCTTCTAGTTGACTTACGATTAGTCGACTATTAGGGGGCAGCCCTAAAAACAATATGATGTTTATCGTTTTTATTAAAATGATTAGTTCCTGTACGTGATTCTGATTGGTCAATAGCTGTGTTTTATTCAGGATGTATATGTATCACTACACAACATCCTTAGCAACCACTCTTAGCAACGTAAACTGAATGGAAGCTTACTGCATTATGTAGAATTAGAAGAGTATTGTTAGAAAGAGGTTGATTGAGCAAGTTTATTACCTGCATTCAGATTTAGCATTTTCCTTCAGGTCAGTCCTATGTTCACAATAAAAAAAATCAGTTTAAATGTCCGATGTATTATCTTGTCCTTTTAACAGTTAAGGGGTTTTCCCGTGACTGACAGCGCTAGTCAAAGCATTTGTCAGTTGCATCTTGTTCCGTGTTCACAACAATTCAGTCTTTTCAATGTAAAAGTCTTCACTACTGACTGACACACTCATGAAGACAGTCTTTGCCGCCATCTAATGGCGTAATAGTGTAACTTCTGTTGCTGTTCACGGTCAGGGACTATTTTTTCCGTCAGAAGGAAGGCTTTTAGAAAAAGTTTACTTCATGAAAGTTGCATTGATACATATTTTTGGCTTTAATATTTGTATTGTGTGGTAACTCGAGATCTGTAAATGTGCCATGAATCAAGATAATATAATATAACATTCTAAGTAAGCATTAAGGTACTCAAGGCTAGTGCTGTATCGCAAATAAATCACAGCTGAAGGGGTTGCAGGCACTCCGCACGTTATATTATATTATCTTGATTCACGGCACATTTACAGATCCATTTAACATAGGTTATTGATCATTTTGGATTATTGAATCATTTTAATCATATTCTTTTTAGATAGATGACAATTTGACAAATTAATTATTATAAATAGGTTTGCATTTACTAACTTTACTCTTGTGCAGAATTACATGTCCAGTCCAGGTGATTTTTATATAAGACATTTGTAGCTAATATAGAGATACATTTTAAATGAATTCCTATCTAAAGAGATATTTGTTATGCTCTTTCCCTGGTTATAAATATGGCAGGACAGATTGTTTGATTGATGTTCCTGTATCAAGGGGACACTCATCGCATAAATTGTGTGTCAGTCTTTCACCTTTTTGCTAGTTTGCACATGTCATGTTGTAACTTAATCAACTGTACTCAGAAGACACCAAACTTCCATTATAGAGGACAGTGGGGTGTCAGCTAATGATTTCTCTGTTTTGTAAGAGTCGTTAAAAGCTCTGTCTCACCTTGCTGTAATGATTATCCTAGGTTGTGATGGATTCCGGGCAAAAAAAAAAAAAAAGAAAAAAGAAAAAAAAGAAGAAGGTAAGAGGTGCAAGTTTTATGAGTGACATTTTTCCATATGCCACATATGCGCACTGACAGGAGAATAATGATATTAATAAATTCACCAGAACGATCCGCTTTCGTTCTTTTTGAGGGATATTAACTTTTTTATGGAACTCAGTTCCTCTCTGCTGCCAGATTTTTAATGAAATGACAAAATGACAACATTTAAGGTATATTTTATCTGTTCTGCTCCTAAAGCTGTCTGGGCACTGGGAAGAGAGATTGTAATATATTTTGAGGTTCATTTAATAATACTATGCAATCGAAAGAGCAGGAGAGGCGAGAAACTCTAGGTTGGCTCCATTTGGTTCAAGTAGACTAGAGAGAGAGAGAGAGAGAGAGAGAGAGTGAGCAGAGGGAGATGGAGAGAAAGAGAGAGACAGAACTGATTCCTACTCACTTAAAGGCTGTAATTACAAGCCTTTCTGCCTGATGGATGAAAAGGAGTTTTTGTAATGAATGAATAGAGATATTGAAAGGGGAGAGTGAATGGAATTGGCTTGCATATTGCTCTCAAAATAACAGTCATTATGGATCTGTTATTGCAGAAAACATACCTGCAGATTATATAGAGAGAATATGCAGTGTTTTCTTGTGTTACACATTGATCAACTTATTAGATTTAAGGTTTTTAAAATGTATCAGCATTCCTTTTCATAGAAATGTATGGAATCTATCATTATGGTTGCGAAATTTACTGCACTGACTGATATTATTTAAAATGTTTAACAGCGTTAATTTTCTCAGCGCTGTAGTTTTCCATTTTGTGGAACTCCCACAATTCACCTTTTCCCTGGCTGCTTTTCTTTCTTTTCTGAGAGACCGAGTGAGAGAGGGAGATAGGGATTTGGCTAAGGATCTAAGACATCCAGAAGACAGACATGGAGTGAATGCAGCGTCTTCATGATTCAGACAGATGTTTGCCACAGGATGCATTCAGAGGGACTTCCCTTGAGAGCAAGAGAGAGAGAGAGAGAGAGAGAATCTGAAATCCGACCTTCATTTAACAAAAACAGCCTTTCAGTTCCCAGTTATCCAGCTACCTGAGGAGATTCCTCAACAACAGCGTTTTGGCGACGATTCTCCTGTGATTCGTTGATATAGTATCACATATTTGAACAGATGGTGTACAGAAATCTGTATGAGCTCCGTACATTCACGCTCTCCTAACAAGCCATAATGCTCCCTGCTGCGGCTCACGGCAGGGCTTCAGATTAATCTCTCTCTCTTTGCTCTCTTTCTTTATCTCTCTCCCTCTTTTGCTTCCTTCACATCATCCTCCTACTCTCCTACTGAGTTTCTTTCACCTGTCTCCATGTTCGGCTCTGATCAGCGTCTGAATGAGAGAGAAGAGGCTATTTACGCTGACTGACAGAATGAGACTCCCGCCAAACTCGATAGAACTAGCGTGTCAGGGTGAGTTTTGTGTAAAGAAAATGAACAGCTGGAGGGTCAGTCGTTTTTAGGAAGGCGGGAACTAGGCAGAGGACATCCTGAGACAGGCAAATTTGACTCTAAACAGTTGTTATCGCAGGACTTGTGCGGTTTAGATTCTTGCCGCTGGGAAAGCATTTACGAAGCATTTTTTCGAAATGAGGAATCTGCCGTCTATTTATAACTTATGAAGCTCATGAATTTTTACTGATGCTGTGGAGATGTAAGATGTTATTTTGGGGCGGTTATGGTAAAGGTGCTTTCTTAATCTCTTTCCAAGCGCTTGATTTCATCTGAACACTCATGATGTTGTCTGAACTCTCTATACTCCTTAAAAGCAGCTCTGCGAGGAAAAGCTTCTGGAGCTGTAGGTTTGGAGACAGCGTGTGGGAAGCCGCCGTGTCTCTCTCTTCTCCTTCTCCTCCCTCCATTTCTCCAGTGTCTCACGGCTCAGTGTGATTCATGATTAATGTGCCTGTCATGCTCATCAAGAGCTCAGAAAAGCCTTTTGGTTGTTCATAGTCCCTTCGTTTTTTTTAAGCTTGTTTTTTAAGCTCTTCTCTTCTCTTCTCTTCTCTTCTCTTCTCTTCTCTTCTCTTCTCTTCTCTTCTCTTCTCTTCTCTTCTCTTCTCTTCTTGTTTTGTCACTTCTTTTCTTCTCCTTTTGTCACATCTCATCATTTCTGTCCACCGCTCATTTCTTTTTGCCTCTTCTCTAATCTGTTCTGATCACTTTTCTTCTGATTTCTCGTCAGTTTCGTTTTTTCTTTTCTCTACCATTCTTAAGTCTCCTCACTTATCTACATGTCTCTTCTCATCTCCTATTTTCTCTTCAAGTCTTATCTCTTTTCTCGTTTCTTGTTTTCTTATCTCATCTCTTCTCAGTTCTTTTTCCACATCTTGTCTCGTTATTTTTAAACGTGGTGGAGTATTAAGCTTTTAACACCACTCACCAGAAAGTTCAATTCAGAATATGTACAAAAAACTCCAATGTAATAAAACGTTGCCATATTCATGTTCATACGTTCCGGAAAAAAACAAACATGCTTTTAGCACCACTCACTGGACAATTCACTTTGAAACTGTCGTGAAACGTGCACGACACAACATATTTTGAGTTTTGCAAAAGTGTTGACACAGGTACATTTTTCTAATGAGCCTAGAGCACAGAGAGGGATGGACAGAATGTGGTGTGTATCTATATGTAAGCCAAGGGCATTTCCTGAGGAGGCATGTCTCCTCAAAAAAAAAAAAAAGTCTGATGTATTATCTTGTCCTTTTAACAGTTAAGGGGTTTTCCCGTGACTGACAGAGCTAGTCAAAGCATTTGTCAGCTGTGTCTTGTTCCGTGTTCACAACAATTCATTCACAACAATGGATGGGAAAATAATTGATATTACATAAATAAAAACGCAAATATTACAAAATGTGACATTAAAAACTAAAAGACACTCGTTTTTTTAAAGTAATACTGTCCAACAACACCCACAGGTAAACAGCGGGAAGCTTGCCTCCTCTCAGCTCATTAACTTATAACAGACCCCCAAACATGTGTTAGGTTTAGGTCGGGCTATTGAATGGGGGAAAGTCACGTGAGAAGACTTTCACCTCAATCGAGCTATGATTGGATATGATCGGTTATGATTGGATATGATTGGTAGTTCGTGTGGTAAATCCTGCCTCTTGATTTTGTTTGCATTCTCAAATCAGCCTGAATGAAGACAATGATGGCATTAATGGGAAAACTAATTAAAAAGTAAACAACTCAACCACTTATATCAATGCTTTGTAACATCAAACTTCAACTTGAAATGGCCTAAAAACATAATAACTGTGGATGGTTTTGGTGCGCAATCATCTTGGTGAAATTAAAGGTACATCTTTGTGTCTGTGAGCAGTGAGTACAAGCTTGATGACTGCTGTAAGTTAACTATAAAAGCTGAACATTAGTTCACAAATAAAACATATAGTTTAAATTGTTTACTGCCTTTAGTTATTATTTTAGAACAAATGTAAAAATGTGTAAAAACACTAACTTGATTAAATTTATTTGTTTAAAAAAAAAAATTACATGCATTACATACAAAAACCCTAATGCTTGAAATAACTGATTTGAGTAGAACAAACTTAAATTAAACAAATTAGTTCGGTTAAATTAACTTTTATGAGTATTATGTATTTTATGTAAACTGAACTGTTTCATTGTTTTGAGTTTTATAAACTTATTTTCTTTCATTTAGATGAACTTAAGTTTAACTGAAACTGGGCTGGGATTTCTATTTCCCAGTATACTTTGCCCATTGCACTCGAAGGAGAGAGTAAATACTAAAATTAAATGTTATATAATGATTTTTGTGCAAGATTAATGTTAATTGATAGATTTAGTAGTGATTAATGTTTTGTTATGCTAATTTAGAAGAGTTTCTGATATTATGGTGACAAGTGGTACATGCAGCTTGGTTTAAGATCAGTATGTTAAATGCTTCATTCGGCAAGTGTTATATTATGCTATAGTTAACACGTTAACAAATTATCAAGTTAGCATTTTTTGAATTAGCTTGTTATAGCTAGCTAAGTTTACACTAATAAAAATGTTTACATCATAATTTTAAGTTAAATGTATGAAGTAGTGTACTCAAACATTTCAAGTTAAGAATATTTCAAATGTATTTACTTTTTTTACTTAAATTAACTTTTCTTAATTAACTTACTTAAAATTTCTTAACTTAAAAATTTTGAGGCAACCGATTGCCTCAAATTTTATGAGTTTTGCAAACTTATTCAGGTTTACAGTGTATAGTGTAAAAATACAAAAGAGAACTGTATATCTCTCTTTTTATGTAATGTTTAACCAGGAAAATTAAGTGAAAAGGGGAGATAAATTTACTTTTTAAATATAAAAACTCTGAGGACTTTGCCTCATTTTAAAAAACACCGCACACCACTGATGTAAGCATATGTTCACAATGTATATTGTGTAGAACAATATTGGAACAAAAAGAACAGAAGATCTGTCTCACATGACACAGTGGGCTTAAAGAGTCAGGAGGTCACACTGAAGAGCTTGGAACATAGACTGCATCTTTATCCAACTCACCACTGAAATAGGCTGGATCCAGGAGACCTTTAATGAGAGACCTACAGAGAAAATCACAGGATATGGAAGATGATGTTGTGGTCTGCAGGGTGTCTACATCCTGTATGAATCCATACTGGGTTCAGACTACACTATATTTTTGTCTGTTATGATCAGACTATAAATTCTTGTTGTGCAGTGGACAAGAAACATGTTAGACTACACGTTGCTTCCCAACCAATCATTGCTTGCCGTATTTAACGGTGTGCGTACTGTCATAAAGAAGGCAGAACTACCAACTGATTTCGGGAAACGAGCATAAACAAACAATGGCTACTGAAGTGCTGTGTTAGCTTAAAGCCTCACCTGATTGCTGAAGTGCAACGATTGCTCTGCTATCGTTTGCCAGCATTTATCTTTTTTTTTCCCCTCTGTTGTGGTAGTCCCTCCAGGAAACATCAAGGCATCATATTGTAGCCATAGCTCCACAAACCTTTCCTCCATTGCATAATTCCTCTAAAAAAATGCTGGGTTAAATATGGACAAACCCAGGGATTGGGTTGTTTACACCCAGCCATTTTTTCAACCAATTTTGGATTTATTTTTTTAGCCAGCAATATATTAATATAGTAAAAGGAATGTTTTTGCTCACCCCCAAATAGGGGGAAATTTGTGGGGTATTTTAAGATGAAACTTCACCAGACCAGAGACTTATATTACATCTTTTGAAAGAGGGCATAATAGGTGCCCTTTAACCCAACATGCTGGGTTTGTCCATATTTTACCCAGCTTGGGTTGTTTTTAACCCAGCATTTTTAGAGTGAACTAGCAGCACCAACACCATCATCTCTCTCTTTCATTTTGCGTTTTGCCATATTTGAAAGATTGGTCAACTTCACAGATGTGTAAGGCTTGATTTTCCTGCTAAACAAAAACTGAGATCAAGCATCCTGCAATAAAGCAATAAAGCGTATCTGGAGAGAAGATCTTAAAAGAATAGCATAGGACAACGCCTTGCACCCCCACCCCCCCCCCCCCACACACACACACACAAACTCTCCTTCCCCTTGCCTCAAGTCACTGAAAATTTATATTCTATGTATAATGTAACTTGTGTATTTATTTTTTTTCCCTTTTCATGTTTGGTATCATTTTAAATTGTGCGATTGGTAAAACGGTCTCAATTTCACAGCAGTCACTAAAATGATGAAGAAGTTGGAAAACTAAGGAAAATTCTGTCCTCTTTTTGGGTGGTGTCTCTTCTCCTCTCCCCCAAAACAGGTGTTGGTGTAATAAACATTTACGATCCTTTTGTTCTGGTCCTGGTATAAAAGGTAAAGTGAAATTAAGTGAACTTCACAGAGACGCTGAAAGGGCATACACGCGTTAACCTTCGCCCAACGCCGTCGGACTCCGTTTTTGGGCCGATGGGGGGTTCCTTACAGATGTGATGCTAGTCTTTCTGTCAGGACGTCGTGAAGAGTCGCAGACATGGCGTCGGTTGTCATCCACTATGACACACTATAGATAAAATGATCAATTCTTGCTCATTGTCATTTACGAATCTGTTATGCTGGATTCAGTAATCCAGTCCAGCCCTCAGTTAAAGAATAATTTCTTATTATTATTATCAGTGGTGAAAACAGTTGTGCTGCTTAATATTTTCATGGAAACCATCTTTTATGAATAGAAAGTTTAAAAGAAAATAATTTATTTGGAATACAAATCTTTTGAAACTGTCTTCACAATAATGCATCCTTGTAACACTTTTGAATGGCTAGTTTATCATTGGTTAAACAACAGAAGATGTAACATAAAACCCTAATGTACATAATTGATAACAAAAACTATTAAGATACATGATTATTTAAACAAAATACTTTAAAATGTGTAGTGTCACAGGGAATTGTGAGAATATTAGTTTACAGTTTTTGACTGTAAATTATACATTGATTTGGACTTTTTTTACTTCTAAAACTTAAAATTTACAGAATTTTACTGTAAAAATTACATAAAATGTCTGGTGAGTTTTTTCCTGTATGTAATATGGGAACTTACTGTTAACCTATTTACATTTTTTTTTTTTCCCGTAGCATTTTTTACAATATTTTACCATTAAAATCACATTTATTTTTTACAGTGTAGTTTCAGCCTGATGCAGTTATCATGTTTACGTGCTGCGCCACCGTGTTTAAATAGCACCCATTTGTGCCCCATGGGTGTGCTGATCTGAAAACAAGGTGTGTTCAGGCACATTGTCGGCACGTTACTATTTTGAAGCAACTGAAATAGACTGCGCCATTGACCAATTGAAACCTGGTCTAAAGTCAATGATGCAATATTTTCTTATGTTATTTAAAGAGTGCGTTAATAATATGCGCCTCTAAGCGCACGTACACTCTGCTTATTACACACACAGGGATGCGCAGCAGCACACAAACATGCCAAATATTAAAAATAAAAGGATTACAATGTAAAAAAAATTTTTTGTGTGCATAAAGATTAAATCGCTTTAACCTCGCGCACGAGCAGATCCTCGATAGAGAAGCGTTTTGTTTTTCAGCTTGCAAATTCCACCATGTAAATAGTGAATCCACCATGACGACCAAAACAAAACCCATAACTCATTAAGAGAATGGGACAACCCTTTTAGACCATGCGCCGGACGCTCCAATGCATTTTCCCGTCATTAAACTATCAAAAGTGGATTCGGACACGCCCTAAGTGCATTTGCGCTGTGCACTGTAGACCATGCGTTTAATCGTTAAAATGAACACTTTAAGTGAAGTGGATGCTCTTAATGGTGTCTCCAGAAATTTTCCACAGTGCTTTTGTGCTTGGTTTTAGATTTTGGATGTTTTTTGGCTTTTACCATATATTTAGAAGATTACAGTGAGCTGACCACTTAAACTTTTGCATTGAATTGAATGCCATGGTTTACATAAGAATCTTTTTATGAACGGTTTACACAGAAACAGCCAGCAGGAGTCACCAAGGTACACAACAGTCTGACACATTGAACAGATTGTACTTAAATTTTCCATTTTCGTTTTGCATTAAAAATCAAATATAGCATCTAGTGTAACTAAAGTATATAGTGAGTAATCCCTAGTGTGAGTATTTGTATCATATACTTGTTTTACATACTTAATATTGATGGCTGCCGTTCTTTTCTGATGCTTTTGCATGCCTGGAACAAGTATTACAACTAATGCAATGATTCATTCTCTTTTTGCAAAGGAAAAGGAGATATATGAACAGAGCTCTGGGGCTTCTTGTGAACTTTGATCCCGTGGGACTGCGATTAGAAAAAGCAGCGACTCTCAGTAATATCACTTAGTGTAAAGCTCTTTGGAGACAGATGAAAAAAATAAAGAGAGTCTTCGATCTCGAGCACTCCGGAAGGACCCTCGCTGTCTGTTCGCTAAATCTCTTCCACACATCCAAGAATCCTTTCAAAGGAATTTCATACCATCTGAAGTGCTCTGAAAATGATAGGAGGTATCTTCTGTGTACTTCTTGAGTTCCTTGAACCATCATCCCAGCAAAATTTTATGCTGGGAAGTTTTTGTGGATTTGTTCCAGCATTTGATGTGACCGTCAAACACATTTTGTAATCAAATTACAGCGCATTAATAATGACTTTTCCTTGACTGTCCATTAAGAGTCTGTGAGAGTATTTAAACTGCATCACAGGGGACGCCATCAGAAGAGAACGAAATTCGACAAAACTTTACCCTGCCGTGTTAATTCTACCATCTGAGACCGCCCTTACAGGACTCTCTCTAATTAAATTCAGCCCAATGCAAGTACGTACACAGAAGCAACACTTTCTAAAATGTCAGTGTTACTTAAGGATGTTTTGTTTGTACTAATTAGCTAACGACTGTGGCCCTGCATTTGAATTTTGAGTAGTGCTGTAATTACAGTTCTGCTGTAAATTTATGTACTAGCAGCTGTTTTATTCTAAGTCATGATATTTATGATAAGCTTTAGAGACTGCAGTATCTCTCTGTCTAACTGTTCTGTTTCAAAACCTAGTGAAGTCTATGGCAGCATGTTAACTGAAATGGAACTCAACTAGAGACTCAACTCATTCATTTTAATACATACACATGCATTGAGAGCAATTCTATGATATTTTGATATAATATACTGCACTACAATTCAAAAGTTTGGGGTCAGTAAGATGTTTTTTTTTTTTTTTTTGAAAGAAAAAAATTAATACTTTTATTTAGCAAAGGACGCATTTAATTGATCAAGTCACAGTAAAAACATTTACAGTGTTACAAAGTATTTCCATTCCAAATAAATGATGAACTTTCTATTCATCAAATAATCCTTTAAAAAGTATCACATTTTCCGCAAATGTATTAAAAAAGCACAACTTTTTCAACATTGACAATAAGAAATGTTTCATGAGTACCAAATCAGCACATTAGAAAGATTTCTGAAGGATCGTGTGACACTGAAGACTGGAGTAATGGCTGCTGAAAATTGACCCTTCGCAGGGAGTTTGATTGACAGGCGATCTAACCAATCAGAACGCGGAATCCGCCATTTTGTCCGACAAAGCAGTCAGTAGTTAGAAGATTAACCTCAGTGGAGTTCAAATTGAAAAATTGTGTATATTGACGTCTTTCCGCGTTTGAAAAAACATTCCTTCTCATGTTCATTCATGTTTATTTGATGCTATAAATTAACTTGTAGGAAGAGATGATTGTTTCATGAGCCGTTTGAGCCGAGGAGCTACAGCAATCTGTCACGACCATGATCATGACACATTAAAGAGCCACAAAACGTTTTTTATTGTTTGAATTTCTTAAAAAACTACACAGTTTGAAAGCTGGGACTTTGTTTAATATCATAAGTAACCTGCTTTGTCTTGTCTGTCGACGTGTTGTCAGTGTCCTCTTTGCTCCGCAATGTATTTTTCACTGTGTGTGGCGTGACAGCGCCACGGTTTGTTAGACAAAGCAACAGTAACTAAGAGAAGTGGGTCTTTATGAAGGGTCAATTCAGCATTGCCATCACAGGAAACAAGGAATCATAATTAAGTGTAGAATAAAATTAATGTCAAGAGTGCAATTTAAAAAGCTGTCTATGTAGGTAGATCATTGGTCACTGTGATTTTTCCAAAGAAGACATGTTTCTGGATCAACATATTTTGTTAATCCTGGAATTTAGTCCTAAACCTACGATAAGTTATCCCTACAATCAGAGGGAAATGATGGGTGAATAACACTGTAGGAGCACTTAACCCTGGTTGTAAGCCTAAACTTGACATAAACTGTAAACTTGTCATCTGATTGGTAGATTGGAATGCTGTTCCAGGATCAACAAAGATGCTGATCCAGGAACATGTTGTACTTGGTGAAATCAAGTTCACCATAGTGCATTAGGTAATGGAATTATCTTGTTTTCTGTCCCTTATGTTTTTGCTGCTTTGAGAATTCGTAAACATTTGATTATTGGACTCTGACGAGTTGCCATTGTAATGAAGCATTATGGGACATCTTTATTTTCGCATCAGCAGTAATCCGGAGCCCAATCACATTAGCTTTAAGAATTTACATCAATCTATTGTTTTGTTTCCACATTCTATTTTCTTAAACCTCCATCTCCCCCTTCCTTCACCCCTCTCTCATCTTTTTCTTTTCGCTCTCTCTCTCTCTGTCTGTGTTATCCAATCACGTGTTAGATATTTTAATCTCATAATAGGCAGTATGGAGGAATTACAGAAATCCCAGAAGCATTTAAAGGGAAAAATTAAAATTCTGTCATCATTGTATCACCTTCATTTAATTCCAAACCTGTTCGACTTTATTTATTTTGTGATAAACAGACGCTGTTTCCATAAAATGGTATACTTTTGGTTTAATGGTTTAATATAAAAATAGAGTGAAGTGATTTTCATTAATATATTTTCATTGTCATGTAAGAGCTGAAGTGTGTTGTAGGGGCTGGTGTGTGTGTAAGGCTGATCTACATGTAGTATGTGTTATTGTTTAGGCTGTGGCTGAGCTGTATGTTACACTGGTTCATCGCCCTGCTGAGAACTGCCATTATCGTGATCTCTGTACCAGCAGTCTGTCAAAACTCCCCAAGGTGCACTTCTCTCTCTTTCTCTGTCTGAAATGCACACTTTGCACCATTTTCCACAGGATTTGCAGAACAGAGGAAAATACAGCTTACTTTTGTGTAGAAGCTTATATTTTCACTGTATCTGCCGTGAAGTCTAAAAATCTGAGACCACTAGTAAAAAAGGTTTTCTCAATTTAATCCCAATTCATGTTGTTACAAAATCTATTCAGCATCACAATTAAGTGAAAAAATTACATGAATTTTAGGATTTCTTAGTATTTGCTTTGTTTTTGCTTTAATGGCAGCAGCACTCCATAAGTGTGTAAAACCTGAAGACCATGTTCTCCAGCATATGATTCAAAGAGCATCTTGTGTTTCAATGAAAGTAAGAACATCTGCCTGTCTGTACGAATTAGTTCACATTTTTGCTTATTTGATTAGTGACAGTAAACCGTTCATCTTAAATATTTCACAAAATGTTTCTAAATCATTTTATTTCTGGATTTTCAGTGTCATTTAAATGTAACTATATATCTAAATGAAACCTTAAAGGGTTAGTTCACCCAAAAATGAAAATTATCCCATGATTTACTCACCCTTAAACTACCCTAGGTGTAAATGCCTATCTTCATTCAGACAAACACAATCAGAGGTATATTTAAAAATATCCTTGCAATCTTTATAATGGTTGTGAATGGGGGTAGGGCTGTGTATTGCCAAGAATATGGTGATACGATATGTATCACGATACAGGGGTCACAATACGATATATTGTGATACTGCAAGAAAGGCGATATATTGCGATAATTTTTTTTTTTTTTTAGAAAAATGATGCAATTTTAGGAAAAACGGTCATAAAGAACACACCACCATATGAATAAAACCTTACAAAGGACTTTATTTTATTTAATCATTACAGTATCATTTGCATTTATATCAATAATCACTATTTTGTGCAATCTAAGGGAAAACAGTAAAGTACTGCAGGATTCTTTATGTGTATAGGTTTAAAAGGTTCACAGTATAACAGATTTTAATTTCTAAACTATTTAACAACTAGTGTATAGTCCATTTCATGACTAAATGTCTGTTTTATATGTAATACTGTACAGTCTAATGTATAAAGTGCTATTTAAATAAACGTGCCTTCACTGAAGTGCTGATGCAAACATATTCACGTGATTATGATCAGATGCTTTCTTTATGCTGTCACCGCTGTCATTTTTTGTTTTGTGTTTATTTTGTTACTGAGAGGAAAACCAGCAATACATAACGTTACTACATATTCTATCTAAATGCCTCTCAGCAGCATGGATCGCGTCGGGATGGTAAGTGAGCTCTCAGATTCAATTTGAACATGTAAAATTTTGCAAACAACCGACTCTTGTCGATCTCCTTAGTGGATTCTTTATAGTTGAAGCCAAAATGAGTCCACACTTCAGCTCTGTATGCCACGGGAGCGGAATAATTCTATCGTCTTGTGAGCTGGGATTGCTAATGCTAACGCTATTGATGCACCTCGCGCTTCCCCGGCTCCGCGTCAGTTTACCTTCTGAGATAACGCTGACATCTAGCGGTTGGGTTTTATACAGTCTGTGGTTTAAACCGAACACGAAGCCACGAACAAACATAATATCGCGATATTGACTTGTATGATTTTCTTACACCCCTAAATGAAGCAAAAAAACAAACAAACAAATGCATCCATCCATAATCAAAGTAATCCATGCGACCCTAGTGAGTTAATAAAGGCTTTTTGAAGCAATGTGATGCGTTTTTGTAAGAAAAGTATACATATTTAAAACTTTATAAATTCAAATAACTAGCTCCAACGGACAACCGTAAGCATGATGCAAGTCACCTCCAAATGAGTAGCCTAACCTGTGACGCGATGTATGACACAGGATGTAGGAGCAGTGCCCAAGGAAGTCGACCGGAAGTTGAAGTCGGCTGGGTGCCGCCATCTTGTAGCAGAACTTCACTTGCGTTAGCATCTCCATTGACTCCCATTCATTTTGGCGTCACTTTGACAGCGAATAACTTTACATCTGAGGCGTTTAAAGACTCCATTTGTCCATTATTTATTTCTAAAGATACACAACAATGTATAAAGGGCTCCATTACCTTCTATGTTACATTATGGCCCCGTAGAAACAGTTTTTGTAAAAATAAGCTAACGATTGCGTCATAACCACTCGACTTTCTGTCGCACAGTAGAGAAATTACCGTACAGACAGGAGGAGAAGCTCGCAGGCAATAGTATGCATTAACTTAATATGGCGTACTGGCGTTACATTTTAAAATACTATACAACTAATTAATCAGAATACTTACTCCTGCTCACTCACGCCAAAGAACTCCCCGCTCAAGCTCGCCGTCTCTGCAAGATTAACGATGGCAGTTTGCACGCACAGCTACTAGAAGATTTACATCTGTCAGACAGGTTGCGGACGTCATCAAGCTTAGTGTGAGTCTGCGCGTCAGAAACGGAAGTGCTAAAAATCGCTAAAAATGGGCTTCACTTGTCTCAATTGAGTTCCAATGGGGTCGCTGTGTCCATTTCTTTTACTGTCTATGTGTAGGAGTAGCGTAAGCTTAGACGACTCTCACAGTTCAAACAAATATTGGCAACAAACCAACAGCTCCTCTGCTGTTGTATCAAAATTCTCTGACATTTCTCTTTAAAACTTCTCATTTTAGACTAATTCATGACCGGTGTTTTTTTTTGCTCTATCCTCTGCTTCCATGTTTGTTATCGAGTCGTGCGTCAGGTCATAGGTTGCTTTTCCGCCGCAAAAAAAGATGTGTATGGCCATCTTGCGAAAGCTAGTTATTATACATGGGTTTCAAAGACGTCACTTCCGCTATGCCCGCCGCCATATTTGGGACCGGTCACAGGCACAGCTGCATGCCCTGTTTAAGTCTATGGTGACAGCAGCTACAACTACCAGAGGAAGGCCAACAAATCGCTCTCAGATGGTTCACAACAAGTTTACAATTTATCTGGGATATGTGGTGCTGTTTTAACCGTTTCAACAGTCGTCAGAACTACAAATTTATTTGATTTATTTGAAAATATTGTGAATTCTAGTTGCTGTGTTTCGGCATGTTGTTACAGGATGAACAAATTCACGACACCAGCTGACTACATTACTTAGTTCAACTTCAAGTACATGCGTGCATGATTTTGTGCAAATATAAGTTGTAATTTTATGTAGGCCTATATCTTGTATAAATATATATTACCCTATATAGGATGTGTCCCGTTGAGTTAATTAACCTTCTGGCAAATTGCTTCAGTTTACGGGTGTTCACTCAGTGCGCGCAGCTCAAATAATACTGTTATCAAAATGAGATGATTTGAGAATTATTATATAGTTATTGTTCATGATCCTTATTATTAATCAAACTATGTGTTGATGAAAATAATACTAGAACAATATAAGAGCTAGTTATTAAAAATAATGCATTAATTTTCTAAAAGAAATATTAAAGTTTTAATATTACTGTGTAGTAACGTTAAACATTTTAATGACTTAATCATTGCTGTGTGAGCTGCGCACGCTGAAGTTGAAGAGAATAAAAAACCCATAAACTGAAAGTTAATTAACTCAACGGAACACATCCTATATAAAAGAATCCAGATATTAATACAAAATAAAAATATATTACAACTAGTATTTGCACAAAATCACGCACAGATGAACTTGAAGTAACGTCATTGAAACTCCGAAACACAGCAAATAAGCCCAAATAATTCACAACGTTATTTTACAAATATATATATTATATATATATATATATATATAATATGACAGATGTATATTATATATATATTATAATCATGTATAAGAAGAAGACAGTTCCAATCATATTAATGTTGTCTTACTTTTTGAGCGCTCGTGCTGAAGCTATAGATGATCATCAGCTCTGTGGGTTATTTACCTCAACGAAACACATCATTTATGAGAATAATCAGATATTTATACTTAATAAAATAATAAGTTTTATCTGTACAAAATGAAGCGAATGCACAAGTGAAGTTTGAAAAAGTTATGTAATCAATGTAATCAAACTCAGTCGACGCGCTCTTACCACAACAACACGCTGAAACAACAACACAGAGAATTCACAACATTTTATTACAATAGTGTTCTCGTTATAATGTTATGTAAATGACAGTCCCAGCAGTTATTAATGTTGTGCATTGCTGTTTGGCTGCCAGTGGTGTGGTCCCTTCTGAATGAAGCCAATAATTCTGCCGATCTAACTACTTTGGGATCAAATAAATTTGTAGTTCTGACGACTGTTGAAACGGCTAACAGCACCACATATCCAAGATATATTATAAACTTGTTGTGAACCTTCTGAGAGCGTTTCGTTGGCCTTCCTCTGGTAGTTGTAGCTGCTGTCACCATAGACTTTAACAGGGCGCGCAGCTGTGACCGGTCCCAAATATGGCGGCGATAGAATACAGTGACGTCACATGAAACCCATGTATAGTTAATAAAGTTTTAAATATGGATATTTTTCTTACAAAAACCCATCGCTTCACTTCAGAAGGCCTTTGTTAACCCACTGGAGCCGTATGGATTACTTTTATTATGTATGGATTCAGAAGATAGTCGTAGGATTGCTTGAGGGTGAGTAAATCTTGGGAGAATTTTCATTTGAGTGAACTTAAACCAATTGGGAATTGGAGGCATTTACGCCTCAGTCTAAATAGAAAGCATATAGTCTGGTCTGGTTCTTCCTTTCAGTGTCTATATGGGGATACAGAAGCTTAATGTTAAGAAGTCGTTTTTCACAGAAAATCTTGTCCTATCAAATTTTTATCTGTGCTGGTGCATGTTTAAACAAATTGTGACAAAAGAACCAAAGGTGTTTGACATCATTGGTTTCAAACCTGCCACAAATAAGTATTGTAGTTGAGCAAATGATGACTGCTTACCTGATTAATACAGCTCTAATGTACTAAATAAATAATAATAAACTATAATATAATTTTAAAGAAACTATCCTATTAAATAGCTTTAAAGAGGTAATCTACCTTCTGTTGACCTTTAACTTGACACAGTAAGTTACAATTTGAAAACCGCTTCCTCAACACTGGTGCATACTAGTCACATCTGCACTCAAAAGATGTCTGTGCTTTGACATAAACACTAGATCTAGCAATCTAACCATCAGAGCTTGATTCCTTTATCACTTTTAAGTCAGAATGGTTAGCCTGTTTTTATTTGTGTGTGTGTGTTTTACAACATAGACCTCTCGGTGTGACAGACAGGTGTGTGTGTGATAAACTTATTGCTCAGAGCTGATGGCAGTGACATCTTGTTTTGCTCCCGTAGCGTGAGATGTATCTAGCGTCCGCCGTTATTGCCGGGGTGGCCCACCGCTCGTATATCATTGCTTTGGCAACCTGTTCGGCCCTGACAGCGGAGGGGGGATTGAGAGGATACGGCCATTTTGGCGTTTCTACCATGTCACACTGTGGATTAAGAGAACAGATTGGTGCTTTATCAACTAATGCAAATGGGAAACATTAAATAGCTGTCAGAACACTTGATACAAGGAGGCTTGGAAAACACGCATGCGCTCAATCACTGAAATCATCCTCCTTGGCTCTCTCACTCACTCTCTGTTTCTCTCTCCTTACGCATGCACACATACACACAGCTCAAAAGCCCCTTCGAGAATCAGTCAGGACTGTGTTATTGTGTCTGAGCCGTGATTGCATTAGGATGTCATGGTCACTTTCGTTCTATTCAGTTCTATCAAGAACTAACACTACGTAACGAAAGCACCACCACAGAGAGAAACAAACACAAAAACCTAAGTCTCCTTGGATCGCGTGCAAGCAGGCTCTTAAAAATAAAAGCTTCAAACCAAAACTGTTTTTAGTCTGATGCCACAAGAGAGCCATTTTGACTTGTTTCAAAAACTTGTTTTAATCTTGAGAGAACCATATAGTCAGAGTCAAAATCAATTCTACAAGTGCTAAATGTGATTTAATATTTGATTCGATACTAAATAAATATAGTTCACCAGTTGGCCAGCAATTTTATTATGCACAACATTATTACTTTGTAAATATCAAATTTTAAGAATGATAGTCTGGCTCTCATTGATTTAAGTTATTTTAAATCTGCAAGTTTTGCCTCTTTGTCGCCATCTCTGTTTGAAACCTGCAATTGCAGTTATCTGCAGAATTATAATTTTTACGTGGGTTGTGCATCGGCACGGCTGGTTTGCTGTCAGTCACCGCACCGGTGTGAATACTGTACTTCAGATTCTATGTCTCAGAAGTATGACCATAATAAGAATTTTCACCAGAAAATGTTATCTGAACAAGTAACATGTCTGTCACTTTTGTTCTGACCAACTGAGAAAAAAAAAAAGCATTACAATAAATCACACTACCGATGGTGATTAAATCTAATGATCGCTTGGCTCATATCACATCAAACCATGCAAATAATTATTATTGTTATACTTTGTTATCAAATTGTTAATGTTAACAACATCAGCATTGCATGACTATGTATTTAGTGTGTATTAGCGTTCAGAGGTGGGTAGTACATTTACTTTGTTACATTTACTTAAGTATTTTTTTTTATTTTATTTTATTTTTTGGAAAATTTGTACTTTTAAGAGTAAATTTAAATGTGGGTACTTTACTTTAACTTGAGTACATTTCTTATTAAAAATCTGTACTTTTACTTCGCTACGCTGGGCGACGTTCCTCTCGTTACTTTGCACGATGCATTAAGGATACAAGGAATATAATTTGTCTTCTGGCAAACATTTAAGTGTCTTTTGTTGCTTCTGAAGGGCAGTACTAAATAATAATAAAAAAAGATATTTAAACAAAAAAAAGAAAAATTTGGACATCTTTATCCTGTTCAAAAGTTTTCACCCCCCGGCTCTTAATGCGCCGTGCGGTCGTTTTTATAAATTCAGTTATTTTTTTTGTCTTGTTGTCCATATGTAAACATTTTTTACTCAGGACAGCACTAAATAAAAAAAATAACATGCATATTGTATGATCCCTCTTATTTTGTTAAAATTATTCACATTTTCACAGATTCTGCAAAGAGTTCACAAACTTTCAAGAAAAACATATATAACATGTATTTTATATATATATATATATATATAATATATAATATATAATATATATATATATATATATATAATATATAATATATATATATATATATATATATAATATATATATATAGGATACTTTTTACTCTTACTCAAGTAACTATTAAGATTATTACTTTCACTTTTACATTGAGTAAATATTTGTACTTTTACTTGAGTACAGTTCCCATTCAGTCGGTCACGTTCGACGTACGTCGGACAGACCGACGAATAGGAATCTCGCTAGAGAGGCCAATCTACTTCGAGTGTAACTAAACGAGCCAATGCACATTGGCATGCAATCATATGCATCAGCTGCTCGCCTCGCAGCGCGGGTATATAATGAGCAGCAGGTGCGTTGCATCTTCAGCTTTTCGCTTCGGAGCCAAACCTTCTATGAAGACAGCTACTGAAAGCGAGTGTGGTGAACGAGTCTCTCTTCAAGACGTCTCTTTGTTGCGAGGTGCAGGCGGACAGCGCAGCAGCGGGGCCGATTCTCCTTTTGTTTTTGTTTTTGCCTTTAATTTGATTGAGCAAAGCTGTAATCAGCGTGAAGGCCGTTCTCACGGCTGGTGAAACGGTGCGCCTAGAGCGCTAAAAAGCTGTTGTTACAGCTGGTAAGAGGAGCGCCTTCAAGGAGAGTGCACACGACAGGCTGCACATTCCCTGTCTGTGCTGCAGCGGCTATTCCCCTGCGTGCTTCAGCACCTAAAAGAGTCAGTCCTTGAAAGAGCTAACACGAGTAGTTCGCGTCTTTTTAAAGATGTCGTTCTACTTGTGTGTTTCTGGATGCGGTCGTTACCTGGCGCCTCGGGATGGTCACCAGCGCTGTATCGCGTGCTTGGGCTTAAGGCACGCTGAGGCAGCGTTTGTGGATGAGTCATGTACCCATTGTGGGAAGATGACCATCGCGGAGTTGCGGTCGAGACTCCACTTTCTGCAAAGGGGTGGAGTCCCGGTCCCGACGCCTCGCTCCAATCCTCCTCAGAGGGTTGCTGCGAGCGGCGGGGCTGGTGACTTGAGGATAACGGTGAGCGCGCTTCCTTCGGGGAACCAACCCCCTAGGAACCCTCCCCCTCGTGCGCTCCGCAGCCAGTAGAGCTGCCCTCGGAACGTGGTGGACCACCCCAGAGGTGTGTACCATCCGTTTCCTTCGGAGCTCCCCAGACGACCGGATGTCGATCGCTGCATCGGAGGGTGAGCCTGATACTTCTGGGGAGGATGAGTCGGCGCAGTTGCCTCCTTCGGGGGTGACAACTGTGCCCGACACGGACCCGGAAATGATGGCTATGCTTTCCCGGGCCGCCAACAGGGTCGGGCTCGTGTGGAATCTTCCACCGTGTCCCGAACCCTCGAGGTTGGATGACTGGTATCTCGGGGTGGCCAGGGCTGGTTCTCAGCCCCCCACCCCAGTGCCCTTCTTCCCGGAGGTGCATGAAGAGCTCACGGGCACGTGGACGGCACCTTTTACTGCCCGAAACCGTGTCGGTGGGTCCTCCTCCCTCACCACCCTTGATGGCGGGGCAGCGAAGGGTTACACGCGCATACCCCCTGTGGAACGGGCCGTTGCTATGCAACTGTGCCCTAACTCCACCTGGCGGGGGGAGCCGTCTCTCCCTTCCCGGGCCTGTAAGTACTCGTCGGATCTTACCGGCAAGGCTTATCAGGCCTGTGGGGAAGCTGCCTCTGCCTTACACACTATGGCGTTGTTGCAGGTCCATCAGGCCAAGGCACTGAGGGACCTGCACGAGGGTGGTCATGATCCACAAGTTCTCCAGGAACTTCGTGCCGCGACGGACCTCGCGCTTCGAGCGACGAAGGTTACGGCGCGGTCAGTGGGTCGTGCGATGTCCACTATGGTGGTCCAGGAACGCCATCTCTGGCTGTGTCTTGCGGACATGAGGGATACCGACAAGGTCAGGTTTCTTAATTCCCCCGTGTCCCAGACCGGCCTTTTCGGCGACGCGGTCGAGAACTTTGCCCAACAGTTCTCGGCTGTACAAAGGCAGTCTGAGGCCATCAGTCACATCCTGCCGAGGCGGTCAGCTGCTGCACCTCCACCGCCGGCGGCACCTCAGACTACCCGTCGCCGAGGGCGCCCCCCTGCAGCCGCCCCCGCTCCTGCGCCCCAGCAGCAGCAGCCTCCATCCAAGCGGCGCCGTGGAGCCGGTCGCGGGCGGGGCGCCCAGCCCGTCCAGCCACCCCCCAAGAAGAAGGGTGGCAAGGCCAAGTCCAAGCGGCCCTAGGACGGGCGACCCGGAGATGGAGGGGACTGCTCTTCAGGAGGTGGTGAATGCACCACTCCTTCCCCCGGAGGAGGGCCGGGTGGAGAATCTTTTGTTGTTTCCTTTTGTTCCGCCGCTGGCTCAACGGCCAGCGGTACCCAAATTTTCAAGAAAAGAGCAGTTTCCTTTATCTCCGGGTCCGAAGAGGGCTCGGAGAGCAGTGGGAGGGCTAGAACCTCACCACTCTCATCCACCTCTTCTGTCGCCAGCGGACAGCAGCGAGCAGCAGGTAAGCAAATCCTCGACTGCTCCCTCTGTCCACCCGTGGAGGCAGGTAAGTGTTGCACAGCACACTGTGACCCCGCTTCGGGCCGCCTCACACAGAGAGCCTCCCGGGCCGCGTCCCTGCGTTCCACCTCGCTGCCCCGCGGCGGGTACGCCGGTGGTCCCCTTGGTGCCGCTGGTGCGGTCTCTGGGAGCCTGGCTAGCGCTCCCCAGTCCGTCTCGCTGGCTCCTCCGGACCATCAGGCTCGGCTATGCGATTCAGTTCGCCCGGCGTCCCCCCAAGTTCAGGGGCGTCCTCTTCACTTCAGTGAAAGATGTCGATGCCCCTGTTCTGCGTGCGGAGATTGCAGTCCTACTGGCGAAGGACGCGATAGAGCCGGTCCCTCCAGCCGATTTGAGGTCAGGGTTCTACAGCCCCTACTTCATTGTACCCAAGAAAAGCGGCGGGTTACGACCGATCTTGGACCTGCGAGTTTTGAATCGGAGCCTTCACAAGCTACCGTTCAAAATGCTTACGCAGAAACGCATTTTCGAGTGCATCCGTCCCCGAGATTGGTTTGCAGCGATCGACCTGAAGGACGCGTACTTTCATGTTTCGATTCTTCCGCGACACAGGCCATTCCTGAGATTCGCGTTCGAAGGTCGAGCATATCAGTACAGAGTCTTACCCTTCGGGCTGGCCCTGTCTCCCCGCGTCTTCACGAAAGTCGTGGAGGGAGCCCTTGTTCCCATGAGAGAACAGGGTGTTCGCATTCTCAACTACCTGGACGACTGGCTCATTCTAGCACAGTCTCGGTATCAGTTGTGCGAACACAGGGACTTAGTGCTCAGGCACCTCAGCCAGTTGGGGCTTCAGGTCAACTGGGAGAAGAGCAAACTCGCCCCAGTGCAGAGGATCTCTTTTCTCGGTATGGAGTTGGATTCGGTCGAACGGGTAGCACGCCTCACAGAGGAACGTGCTCGGTCGGTGTTGAACTGCCTGAATACGTTCAATGGCAGGACAGCGGTCCCACTGAAGTTTTTTCAGAGGCTCCTGGGGCATATGGCGGCTGCAGCGGCTGTAACACCGCTCGGGCTGCTTCATATGAGACCGCTTCAGCACTGGCTTCACGGCCGAGTCCCGAGATGGGCGTGGCAACGCGGCACCCCGGCTGGGGTGCCACGTACAACGGGCATGCAGTCTCAGGGGTTTGGACGGGACCCCATCTGCATTGGCACATCAATTGCCTCGAGTTGCTGGCAGTACGCCTTGCGCTGAGCCGCCTCAAAGGCCTGCTTCGCGACAAGCATGTACTGGTCCGTACGGACAACACTGCGACTGTTGCGTACATCAACCGCCAAGGTGGTCTACGCTCCCGTCGCATGTCGCAACTCGCCCGCCATCTCCTCCTGTGGAGTCGGAAGCATCTGAGGTCGCTTCGCGCCATTCATGTCCCCGGTGTGCTCAACCGTGTGGCCGACGAGCTATCACGAGCTGCGCTGCCCGGAGAGTGGCGACTCCACCCCCAGGTGATTCAGCTGATCTGGAGAGAGTTCGGAGAGGCTCAGGTAGACCTGTTTGCCTCACCAGAAACCTCCCACTGCCAGTTGTTTTACTCTCTGACCGAGGGAACACTCGGGACAGACGCACTGGCTCACAGCTGGCCCCGGGGCCTGCGCAAATATGCGTTTCCCCCAGTGAGCCTACTTGCACAGACCCTGTGCAAAGTCAGGGAGGACGAGGAGCAGGTCTTGTTAGTTGCGCCTTACTGGCCCAACCGGACCTGGTTCCCAGAACTCTCACTCCTCGCGACAGCCCCTCCCTGGCCCATCCCTCTGAGGAAGGACCTACTCTCTCAGAGACGGGGCACTCTTTGGCACCCGCGTCCAGACCTCTGGAAACTCCATGTCTGGTCCCTGGACGGGACGCGGAGGTTCTAGGTGACTTACCCCCCGAGGTACTTAACACCATCACTTCGGCACGTGCACTGTCTACGAGACGTGCTTACGCCTCGAAGTGGAACCTGTTCGTCGAGTGGTGCTCTTCTCGCCGAGAAGACCCCCGAAGATGCTCGATCGGTGTCGTGCTTTCCTTCTTGCAGCAAGGGTTGGAGCGTAGGCTGTCCCCCTCCACCCTCAAAGTCCATTCTGCTGCTATCTCCGCTTACCACGACCACATAGATGGCAAATCTGTTGGTCAGTACGACCTGGTCGTCAGGTTCCTTAGGGGGGCGAGACGGTTAAATCCTCCTCGTCCCCCGTCCCCGAATCGTGCCTAGAGTTCGGGCCGGGTGACAGCCACGTGGTACTGAGACCCCGGCCTGGCTATGTGCCCAAGGTTCCTACCACTCCCTTCAGGGATCAGGTGGTGAGCCTGCAAGCGCTGCCCTCGGAGGAGGCAGACCCAGCCCTGGCTTTGCTCTGTCCAGTTCGCGCCTTGCGACTGTACATAGACAGAACTCGAAGCTTCAGGACCTCAGACCAGCTCTTCGTCTGTTACGGAGGCCAGCAGAAGGGAAAGGCTGTCTCCAAGCAGAGGATGGCCCACTGGATAGTGGATGCCATCGCCCTGGCTTACCAACAAGGTTAGTCCATATGTACTTATCCATATAACTCCTTCGGGGAAGGATATGGCTTCCGCAGCGTTCCTTATCGCATGTAAGGCTACGCTTTCCCAGCGTTATCCAATTGTCGCACTGAGTGGGTTTTGGGAACAACAGTGATCGACCCTCTCTGCGTGAGCCTGGTCCCACCGTCCTTAGGCAAGGGGGTTCAGGTGGCTCACGACAGAGCGCTGGAAGAGGGCAGCCCCTGTGGCGCTTTGGTAGGGATTCCTATTCGTCGGTCTGTCCGACGTACGTCGAACGTGACCGACTGAATGGGAACGTCTCGGTTACATAGGTAACCCTCGTTCCCTGAAGGAGGGAACGGAGACGTACGTCCCGTCGCCACAGGCGTTGTCCTGCTGATGCTGCCGCCTGCTGGGTTCGGCTCCTCAGCGAAAACCTGAAGATGCAACGCACCTGCTGCTCATTATATACCCGCGCTGCGAGGCGAGCAGCTAATGCATATGATTGCATGCCAATGTGCATTGGCTCGTTTAGTTACACTCGAAGTAGATTGGCCTCTCTAGCGAGATTCCTATTCGTCGGTCTGTCCGACGTACGTCTCCGTTCCCTCCTTCAGGGAACGAGGGTTACCTATGTAACCGAGACGTTTTTTGGATACTCTACCCACCTCTGTTAGCGTTACCTGTAGATTTCAATTTCTGTAGCCACTCCGCAGTCCGACGTCTTTTGCTTTTGACTACGGGTGAATCTCCAGTTGTCACTGATGATTGTCATTTGGACCTTTCTGGATTACAATCCGCCATCAAAATGATACGTTTAATTATTGCAGCTGCTGTGAGAAAAGGCTATAAATGATCCGCCTCACATGCCATATAGCCTACTGGCTGGGACTCCACCTTCATGTAAACAGATGTGACATAATGACACAAAGATGAACGGCAGCATGCTCGAATTTCCTGTGGAAACCTACCAGTGCCACTCTATTTAGAAAACGTTATTATAAGCTTACCATTGTGAATCGGGCTAAGGTAAGGAGATAGTTTTGAACACTAGCTGGTTATGTACTTGCTCAAAAATTGATTTTGGATCATTTTTAACCAAAAAATGTTACAGACTGCAGCTTTAACGATCCTAATCAAACTAAAGAAAACCGTTGAGTGAATGTTATTGTTGTCATTATTATTATTATTATTATTATTATTATTATTATTATCAGTGGTGAAAATTTAATTGTTTAATTTTGGGTTTATCCTTATTATGATTTGTGCGATGATTTTTGAGTTATTATCATTATTATTATTTTGTGACATATTTATAAAGGACTCTTTAATGATGTTTTTTTTTCCTTATCAACTTTTATCACTTCTAAAATACAAAACAATAAACTTTTTATCATACGTATTTAAAATGTATAATTTTCTTTGCTGCATAAATGGACCAAAACAAAATCTGTAACCAGTCTTTATTTTCATTCCAAGTGAAGTATAAAATGGACTGTTTTGCATGGTTGTTCTGAAGTGTGTTTCTTTTTATAGATTATAGATTATTTTCTATAATATATTTTCTATAGATTATAGATTATTTCAGGAATTACATCAGGAACAAACAAACGGTCCTCCCCTCAACAACAGTTATCGTTCTATATAAATCAGTCTGCATACCAATGTGACAACATCCACGAGCCTAAAGAAGCTCTTTCCACCCATTCCCAGTTGCTCTTTCTCACTCCTTTTCCCTCCCCCAAAATCTCTCTCTCTTTCCTTTCATCTGCGACTCAGTCGGATGACTATTTTCCCCTTTCATCAGGCTGCCATCATGTCAAGCACTCCTGAACATCTGTGATGGTGGCTGGATAAAAGCGCGTGGTGTGCGAGTCCAAATGTGTGCGCTTGAATGTGAGCGTGTCACAATTGTGTATTTGCTTGTAAATGTGAATACATTTGTTTGTGGGCGTGCAAAAAATAGCATTAGCACACATTACAGTATGGAACTGCATGGTCCAATATGTTTGTGAATATGGATGTGTTCACACTCCTACCTGGTGCTCTGTGTGTAGGAGTATTCATTCTAAAAAGAAGCATGAGCACAACGCATTGGGATGATACAAACAAGACACTGTGCCATTAATTCTTTTATAGAAAATAATGTGTGTTCTGTTTACATATCTAGAACGAAGAGGAATGGAGGTGGAAGATGGAGAGAGCGCTTTCAGAATCCTTTTAGTATTTCAATTGTTTCTCCTAGACAGCAATGAAATGAAATTGAGGGCAAATGGAGACTGTTCTCCTTACATATATATTCTCTTGCCAATTATTTAATAATTTCAAAAGAGATCTCAGTAATATAAGGAAGAGGATTAGGGCCAAGAAATAATAAAAAAAATCATTAAATTTCAAGAAAAAGTCGAGATAAAATGTTGAGAATAAACTCGTTAAATTACGAGAAAAAAACGTGTTAAATTTCGAGATAAATGTTGAGAATAAAGTCATTAAATTATGAGAAAAAAGTCATTAAATTTCGAGAAAAAAGTCAAGATAAATGTTGAGAATAAAGTCATTAAATTACGAGAACAAATTTGTTAAATTATGAGAAAAATGTAGTTAAATTTTGAGAAAAAAGTTGAGATAAAATGTTGAGAATAAACTCAAATTACGAATAATAACGTAATTTAATTACGTTAAATTACGAATTTGTTTTCATAATTTAACGACTTTTTTTTCATAATTTAACAACTTTTTTCTCAACATTTTATCTCGACTTTTTTTCTCGAAATTTAACGACTTTTTTCTCATAATTTAACAACTTTTTTGTCATAATTTAACAACTTTTTTCTCGTAATTTAATGACTTTATTCTCAACATTTTATTTCGACTTTTTTTCTCGAAATTTAACGACTTTTTTCTCATAATTTAATGAATTTGTTCCCATAATCTAACAACCTTTTTCTTGTAATTTAACACTAGAAGTCCCAGAGATTTGTAACTCTCCTTTAGCCAAGTGGATGCTAACTGGCTAGTCTTTTGGCTATCATTAGCATCAATTCATGTGTAAATATGGTCATTACCTGAGCAATCTGCAGGGGGGTTGGGGGTGTGTGTGTGTGAATGGTTGCTGGTGGCTTGTTTGTATGTGTGGGGGAGGGAGGGCTGCTAAAAGCAGAGAACTTGATTGACCATGGGCCGGTTTCAGAAAGGAGGTTAAGTGAAAACTCTGACTATGTTAACCCTGAAATGAAGTGATGTTTAAAAAGTTAACTCACTCATTCATACTGCAAAAATGCTTTTCATACTAAGTTTTTTTTTATCCTATTTCAAGTAAATAAAAAAATAAAAAATCTTAAATCAAGATGGATTTTCTATATGAGAAAATTATATATGATATTTAGTCTTGTTTCCTGGGGGGATCTAAATTAAGTGCATTTTACTTAAGTAAAATTATCAATATCTGCCAGTGTGGTAATAAAAATAATCTTAATGCAAACGGAAAGTGTTGGAGTGTCTACCCAGGTGAAAAAAAGTGCAGTAAAATACACTTTATTTTAGTACACTTTTACACTTCCATAATGTACAGTGCTCTATTTCCGTGCACTTATTTTGTACTTAATATACTAAAAGCTCTTCTTTAGTACTTCTTAAGATAATCTTAAGAACATCTAAGTGTACTCAACTGTGCTATTTTGAGACACCATGAATTTGAACTAAAATGTGCTTTTAACATACTATCTCTGTATAGAAAAATGTATTTAGTTACCACTTGTAGTACACTTGAACCCATCTTTCAAACACTTTTAAAAATGGACTTATGATGTATTTCAAATATAAGATTAATATATAATGAATATATACAAAATGTATTTATAATATATTGCCAGGCAGTGCCAGGATTGTGAGTGATTGCTGGAATGTACTCACTCACTTTTTAATATTATTTGTAAATATGTGTACAAATGGTTGGTTTCTTTATTTTATTTTGTACTATTTTTATCAATAGATCTCAGCAACAAAGGAAAAAAAAAACATGTGTGTTGATTTCTCTCTAAGATGGCAAAGTGAAACACAAGTTTCCTTGAAGTGGCTCAGCATGGCCCCACATTGTTTACATAACAAAAGCAACTGTTCACAGCTGATTAAGGATATTAGCCTAAAGACTTCCAGCCCATCGGCTGTCCTGCGGGTTTTATAGGTAGAAAAGCCAAATGGCTGCTCTCTGGGACTTCTAGTGTTAATGAGTTTATTCTCAACATTTAATTTCGACTTTTTTCTCAAAATTTAACAAGTTTTTTTTCCTCGAAATTTAACAACTTTAATCTCGAGATGGTTTTATTTTTTTATTATTGCTTGGCCCTAATCCTCTTCCGTAGTAATATCCCAAATGGTCCTATAGATTTACCAAGATACCAAATAGATTCAAAAAGTGTGTCCGATTTTTCCAAAACCAAGTGATCTGAACAGTTTATTGGGTTTGAGTGAATCACACTGAAAATTTAATTTTCAGCATCATTACTCCATTTTTCAGTGTCACATGATCTTTCAGAAATAATTCTAATATGCTGATTTGTTGCTCAAATAACATTTCTAATTATCAATGTTGAAATCAGTTGTGCTGCTTAGAAGTAGTAATTTCTTTTAAAATAAAAATAGAATCGTATTGACCCCAAATGGTAGTGTATATAGACATATTATCACATGTTTTAAAAAGGGTTTAATAGTTATTTGTCATTATTTCCCCTATCCTGGTGTCAGCCAAAAAGGAATTTTATGTTAGTGGTGGAACATTTTGCAGAAAGATTACAAAGGCTCAATTTTTAAGGAAAATAACATGTGCTGATGAAATGTTCACAGTAAGACCAGGAATGTATATTAGAAAAGTACATGTTGACTTTAAGCCTACCGAGCTATGAAAGAAACACTTGAGTGATAAAATTGTCCTCTGGTGTGAGAGAGACAGTGAGAGAAGGAGGGGCGGGTGTGAGGGCTGTGATTTTCTCAGTGTGAGTAGCACACGCAGGCATTTCTCTATTCATTCTAATCAGGATGAATCAGGTATGTTTGCCAGAGGATTATGCACCTGTGCACACACACACACACACACACAAACACACACACACATACAAAGTTTCCTGGGGAAGGATTACAAGTCAACAGAAATCTCTATTATGCTTAAGATTTCAGTCAGGGAAAATCGTTTCTAAAATATCCCATCCAATTACGTCTGTGACAATTTTATTAGTGAGGGAGAGTCTCTGTGTGTGTGTGTGTGTGTGTGACAGAAAGAGAAATGGAGAGCGAGCACAAGAGAAACATGAAGAGCGAGGCAGAGGAGTGCTTTAAATCATTGTGTGCTTTGAATCACTGTGGATATTTCAGCTCCTGTCACTCTTGTGTGGCTCTTTTATCCACAAGACACTTTTAGACCCTAAATCTTTCTCCAAATATCCCTGTGTGAAATGGAATTTCACACCCGTACGTGGTCGATTTCATGGGGCATGTCAGAACAGTTTTCCAATTTTTAATAGCTTGTCTATTATAGATTTACAGTACTTTTATTTGATTTTTGGGCTTTTGAATCTTTATTTGACAGATACAGTGGAGGGTTACAGGAGAAAGAGAAGAGAAAGATGAGGAAAGAACAGTATATATCTCCAGCACAATTGTATCATTATAATTAAAAAAAAAAAAAAATCATTCTTTATTGTCATCCATTTTATATTTCTTTGGCATGCAGATTTGCAGTATTTTCATTTTGCACCGTTTCAATTGTATGCAGCAATGCTGTAATTGCTTTGGTAATACAAGTGTAAAAATATTTGTCTTGCCAATAAAGCACCTTAAAACTTAAAATTAAGAGAAAGTCTTCATGACTACCGCAGCTCAAGAGTATATGTGCTAACCAGTGTTGGGGTTATGTAATCAGATTACTTTTTCAAGTAACTAGTAAAGTAATCTATTCATTTTAAATTTACAATAAAGTAATATTTACAATTAAGTAATGTAAGTTACTTTTTTCCCATTTGACTCACAACTTCTCTGTCCCCATGTTGAGAGAAATCATGAGTAAGTGCAGAGTTGTTGTGTGCACTGTGTAAACATGATGCTTATTGTAGTTCCAGACTAAATGTGAGCATGCATTTAGTCCACATCCACACGAAGCCAGAGCTTTCCCTATCCAATCTTTTTTTTCCTCGTCTCAAGAAATTTCTGCATATACAAGAAACCACTGAAACACACTCAAAGCGATGTAGTATACATGCCAGATCAGTATGTGGCACTATAATTCTACCACAGAGATACACTTAAAACTACGGAAGAGGATTAGGACCAAGCAATAATAAAAAAATAAAACCATCTCGAGATTAAAGTTGTTAAATTTCGAGAAAAAAGTCGAAATAAAATTTTGAGAATAAACTCTTTAAATTACGAGAAAAAAACTCGTTAAATTTCAAGAAAAAAGTCGAGATAAAATGTTGAGAATAAAGTCATTAAATTAGGAGAAAAAAGTCATTAAATTATGAGAACAAATTTGTAATTTAACGAAATTGTTCTCGTAATTTAACGACTTTTTTCTCATAATTTAAAGACTTTATTCTCAACATTTTATCTCGACTTTTTTCTCGAAATTTAAGAACATTTTTCTCACAATTTAACGAATTTGTTCTCGTAATTTAATGACTTTTTTCACGTAATTTAATGACTTTATTCTCAACATTTCATCTCGACTTTTTTCTCGAAATTTAACGAGTTTTTTCTCGTAATTAAACAAGTTTATTCTCAACATTTTATCTCGACTTTTTTCTCGAAATTTAACAACTTTTTTCTCGAGATGGTTTTATTTTTTTATTATTGCTTGGCCCTAATCCTCTTCCGTATAAAACAGAATAAAGACTTGGAGAATTTACATAAACCTTGCGCGCTGTATACAATTTTTTGGACAACTTAGCTTTAAAAATAAAGCTTTATTTAAAAAATAAAGGTTCTGCGGCATGAACACAAGCATGTAGTCTGCCATTGTTGTTGTTGTTGCTGTTAAGTGACGTAGCGGTGTCTGGATAGGGTTGAGACGTGGGGTGATGACGTCATCATTTCACAAAATAAACGGATTGGCTGTACATAAGAAAATGCAAGGGTGTCGTTTTCAGATTCATCCACTCTGGGACCCGGTTTCAAAAAATAGCGGTTTCAGACTCCCAAAATGATGGAATCCCTCTGGACGAAACGTCGATACAATGCAATTTTTTTGCGTATACAGCTAAACGCGTATTTTATTTTTATTTTTATTTTATTTTTTTATTGTTATTCAAAAAACAAGCAAGCTCAGCCCAGGTGAGAAAAAGTAACACAGAAGTAATGTAACGCATTACTTTCCATAAAAAAATAACTAACTAATGCAATTTTTTTATTTATTTATTTATTGTACATCCCCAACACTAGTGCTAACCATGGCACAACACTTTTTTAACAATATTTTATGGTTTTCTTGTATAGAATGGAACAATTTTGGTTTTGAGTACAATCATAAGTATAAAGGTTTAAAAAAAAAAATAGGTTCAAAAAGATTGTATGCTAGAAAATAGCACTGAAACACTGAAGTCTTTTTTTTTTCCTTTTACACACATCATATACATATGAAGTGAGAGCTTTACCCAGAATTCCACAAGATCAGCCTAGTCCAGCTCTTTCTGTGACAGCAAATGCTCGCAGAAGCTGACTCAACTGTCACATATATTTCCCATGTTAGAGCCACAGAATATATATTCACCTACAATTCAGTATACACAACGTCTAGAGATGCATTTTATTCAAGCTGAACTTCTTTTAACTTAAGAGTCACATATTTAGAATGCCGTGCCATGCACGAGATGCTGCTAAAGATGTGAGACGCAAACACAACGGTCAAAAAACATCTGTCTAGTGCATGTTTACGTAGAAAAAGAATGGAAAAGTAGAGCAGTGAAATGCGAAAACGTGTTCTATGTGCACAGCCCCTTAATATTGAAATAATACTATATTTATAATCAACATTTTTGTCATCTCATCCACCATTTTAAATTTAAATTTCCACTGAGACCATTACAGTGAAAGTGGGATTCCTGGAAACATGGTGCTGCCTTAGGACAGTCAAAAATGAGGTATTTTAAGAGGCAGCGTAATTAAGTTACCCACCTTTTGGAGCAGCCTTTGCATTGGCAAGCGTGCATGTGGTACCTGAAAATGTTGCCTCCATTAGCAGCTCACTAGGTTTTGGAACAGAGCAAATATCTGCAAATAATGTGAAGCTACAGAGCCCACAGGAGCTGTCCATGGTCCTGAAAATGCTTATCCTATTGAGTATCTACTGGATGCTGTCCATGGTGCTGAAATCCTCTGCAGGCACCTTCAGCTGCTTTAGGGCAGTTTTCACTTTATCTCTCAGTGTCACCGGCTCATATGGTGCTCGTTTGAAAACGTCATCCAACCTGAGAGTGCTTTTGAAAGTGATTGACAGGCCGATTAAGGAAGTGAGTAAGCTTGCTGTCAGGGAGCCCTGGCTGATGTGTCTGATTATAGGAACTCGCAGATAGGTAGCTGTCATCCAAGTGGATTTGCTTGGTTAGACGTTCTTGCTTCGCATTGAATGAAACAGGGACTTTTCTCCTAGTGCTGATGCCTAATTCCTGAATGTTTGTTGCAGGGTCACGTGATGGTCTCTCAGCGATGTCTGGAACGCTGCCTCACTTTCTGCAGGAGCCCGATGATGCATACATCGTCAAGAGCAACCCCATCAAACTACATTGTCGTGCCCGGCCCGCCCTCCAGATATTCTTTAAATGCAATGGGGAGTGGGTCCATCAGAACCAGCACACTTCCTTGGAGCACACCGAACTAGGAACCGGTAAATACACACTTTTAATGTACTTTAATGCACATTCTATCTGTATTTCAAATACAAACTCCCAGCAGTGCCTGATGGGAGAGTGGTGTCCAGAATGTCAAATCCTACAGCAGCAGACATTCAGCTCAACTTCTCCCAGCGTTTCATCTTTCAGTTCACTCCCCATCAAATATAGTGTGCTATCTGTAAGAGCTTGAAAGAGACTGATTGTTGCGTTTAGTGTTTGCTGGTGCAGATTTTGACAGCTGAAAGGACTGATCCACTGATGCAACACAGTGAAATTTTACTTTTATCCCCCCTGTCGGATCAGTACTTGACCCAGGCGTGAATTGCTGCTTTATATTCAAAAACATTTGAAAGGCAGCCTGGCTTATTTCATGCATGTTTTACCTTTTGTACTTATTTCTTTCATCTTTATCTGTTATTGATAAAAGAGACAACTGTTAGCTGCTGAGACGATTGACAGATTTTAAATGCTACCTGTATTGAAAGCTTTAAAATAGGGTGCTAGTGGGGACAAAATCCTCCAGCTGACTTTTTTCTGCTTATGCAATACAGTAGACCATGAAGAGTTCAAAAGTGCCAGTGTGAATATATTGCATAGTATGCAATCATTGCTTCAATCAATGTGCGTACAGTGAAAAATATCAATACATTTAATAATTTTGCAGACGCTTTTATCCAAAGCGACTTAGAAATTAGGAGAACAACAGAAGCAATCAAATCAACAATAGGGCAACAATTTGCAAGTTAAAAAAAATAGAGAGAGAGAATAGTGTTATTATTAACAGGTCGAGTGTTGATGAAAAAGAGCTGTTTCTTGAAAGCGGCTAAAGACTGGTTGATTTAGGCCATTCCACTAGCAGGGAATAGTCCAGGTAAAGGTCCGTGAAAGTGATTTTGTGCCTCTTTAAAGATGGCACCACAAGGTGCCATTCACTTGCAGAATGCAAGCTTATGGAGGGCACATAAGTCTGAAGTAGTGAGTTTAGGTATGGTGGTGTAGTGGTTATTCTGTAGCAAACATCAGTGCCTTGAATTCGATTTGAGCGGCTATTGGCAACCAGTGCAAACTGATGAAGAGAGGTGTGATGTGCGCCCTCTTCTGCTTGTTAAAGTCCACTCTCCTCTCCTGCTGAAATCTGGATCAGTTGCAAAAATTTGACCGTACATGCTTGGATGGCCTGCCAAGTGAGCATTACAATAATCCAGTCTGTATAGAACACAAGCTTGGACAAGGAGTTGTGTAGCATGCTCCGATAGGAAGGGCCTGATCTTCCTAATGTTGTATAAGGCAAATTTGCAGGACCGGCCCTTCTGGCAATGTAAACTGTGATTTTTAACTAATCGTCAATCACAACTCTGAGGTTCCTGGCTGTCCTGGAAGGAGTTATGGATGACTAACCTAATTGAATGGATGAAGTGGTGGGATGCGATCACAAGCAGTTCTGTCTTTGCAAGGTTGAGTTGAAGGTGGTGGTTCTTCATCCAGTTCAAAATGTCTGTCAGGCAGGCTAAGATGCAAGCAGATACCGTCAGATCATCTGGCTGTAATGAGAGGTAGAGTTGTCTGTCATCAGCATAGCAGTGATAGGAAAAGCCATGTTGCTGAATGACAGATCATAGCGATGTCATGTAGATGGAAAAGAGAAGTGGTCCAAGCACTGAGCCCTGAGGCACCCCAGTAGCTAGATGTTTCGACTTAGACACCTCAGCCCTCCAAGACACTCTGAAGAACATTTAAAACTTCAACCACTGGAGTGTGGTTCCTGAGATACCCTTTGTCGTGAGAGTTAATAGGAGGATCTGGTAGTTAACCGTGTCAAATACAGTAGACCTATCCAGCAAGATGAGTACTGATGATTTGGAAGCTGCTCTTGCCAGTCTCAGAGCTTCAATAACCAATAATATATTAAAATGGAAAACAGATATTATTGTATTTATTCTTATGAAGGTAAGACATTACTCCAGTCTTCAGTGTCACATGATCTTACCCCAAACTGCTCAACAGTAACATAATTCTGACCTCATTTTCATAACCATCCTATATTTATATATATATATATATATATATATATATATATATATATATATATATATATATATATATATATATATATATATATATATATATATATATATATATAATATATATATAATATATATATATTGTAGACCATAAAATCCAGCATTTTTTGAAAACTACAGAAAGTGAGTTGTGCTCAACTAAGTATTTACCTTTCTCACACAGAACAATCTACTGGACAACAACCAGTTTGGCATCAAAAGCGGCCACTCAACCGAGACTGGCTTGGTCTATTTTAATATATTATATGTAATATACTCTTGATCACCAAATCAGCATATTAGAATGGCACTGAAGAATGGAGAAATCCCCTGGAGTTACATGGGGTTAAGTGCCTGGATTGGCCCTTGTGGGGTTTAAACCTACAGCCTTTTGGTTATCATTCCACATCTTTAACCACCTGGCCACACCACCCTATTGTAAAGTAAAAGGAACTTACTACTTATAAATATAACATTAGCTCACATGCTGAAACCCCCCAGGCTGATCTCGGATCACCTGCTAAAATAAACATCCACCACAAATGTGATGTTGCATGCACCCAGCTTGCTATCTCAGCTTCCTTTTAGCACACTTACAGAGATCTTCTATCCGTGCCTGGCATTGACCATTGAGTCTCAGCGGGTTGTTGGACTGCCTAATCATCTCTGTACATCTGTGAGGCTCCGGTGATTAAGACCGGGCTCCCTCGGTTGGGCACAGATACGCTCCGATCGCATCTCTCCGGCGGCAAAGACGATAAATCAAACTCGGAGAGCAGGAGCAGCGGTGTCCTTGGACTGCTTGCGTGCCTGCTTGGATTATTTGTCCTGCTAGGCTGAATGGAATCTCTCACGGATGGATGGTTGGTAAATCTGTCAGTACTTTTGAAGTGATGCACTTTTGTGAAGACTGGTAAAGACTATAAAATCACAGTACGGGACAGGACGAGGTTGATGCGGTCAAAATGTGTCTTGGAGATGTACATATGGAGATAAACAAACCCATTTTACCTATCCAGTGTTAAGTAAAAAGGGTTTATGTGGATCAGTTGCACTAGTGCTGGACCAAAAATATCACCCAGGGTTTGTTTGTTTGTTTGTGTGTGTAATTTGAAGCGTTTGTGTTTGGCTATGATACCAGAACAAAGAATCACAGGCTTAATAGAGACGTTAAAGGAAAGCTCCGGGTTTACCGCCTCATGTTTGATGAACACTGTCAGGAAGAGCGGCCAGCTTGCAGGTCTGTTTCAGAATTAGCCAGATCTATTTCCTTCCTGTGGCCAAACACACAGTCACAGCAGAGCTGGCTAACAGGACTGGACACCACTGAGATTCTCTGGCATATGAACAGTATCATGCAGAACCAGGACAGAGTAATCACCTACCAACATCATTCAAACTAATGCAACACTGATCATAAACACAAGCTTTAAATCCTGGTACTACAATTGTAATTATTTGTTCAGAATTAGTTTACCCAAAAATAAAAATTGTCATCATTTACTCACCCTCATGTTGTTACAAACCTGACTCATATTGTTTCTGTGGAACACAAAAGGAGGAGTTTTGGGATGAGTAAATGATGACAATGTTATTTTATGGCTTTAAAATTGGCATGATAGCTGTGATGGTCTTTTCTTTCTTATTGTGACGTACATCTGAGTAGAACAGTTTCTCAAACAAGAAAAAATGATACATGATTTTGTCAATTGGGAATTGTTTGGATTGTTGGATGGTTGTGGTTTGTTATTGCTGTGATCTCATGCCAGTGAAACATATCAACAAAGAAGAGATGTTGTTGCCAGTTGTGTGTGTATATATATATATATATATATATATATATATATATATATATATATATATATGTATATATATATATATATGTATAATATTCTGGTTTTCATTGTACGTGAGCTAAGAGCACAAATAATGACAATGACTGTTTTTTAAGGGTGACTACAGAAGATGGTCTGTGGGCTGATCAGAGCTCAGGTGTGTGACCTTGCAGACACACCTCAGGTGTTGGTGGTTGAATGTGCAGTCAACGATTCATAATTCAGTCACGATGAGTTCACTGAGAGTGTACATCTAACACATTATCACACATTTGTGCATCTGTGCCTGATAAAATGTGCTGGTTTGTTTAATAATTATGAGGATTGTGGTTGCTTTTATGCTGGCACGTCTTGAAAATGTATTCGATAGGGCTCTGTGAGCTGCAGTGCCCGTGAGGTGTTGGTTGCTTGTGTTGCCAGGGGTGATAATCATCTTGGCTGTAGTCGATAGCAAATGACTGTAGTGTTAAAGGAATTGTTCACCCAAAAATGAAAATTCTGCCATTATTTACTCTGCTGCTTTATTCCAGGTCTTTCAAGTTATTTTGATAGCTTTGTCTAAATCACTGACTGAAATTACATCTTTATTCACTGATAACATCTCCTCCATTGAGCTGTTAGCACAAAAGCAGACTTGTCATCCCTTTGAATAATTTCTTTTCCATGAACCAGTTAATTTGGTTCACAATTTGTTCTTTTATCAGATGATTCATTGATCTAGTTACAGCAGTTCTCAAGTTAAAATTAAAATTATTTACCACACAACTGCTATTAATAGCATATATTATGCTATTATATTAACTTTTTTTCATGATTCATTCTCAAATTCGACTAATTAATTCTAGAATTGGAAGTTGAATTGTTCAACTTCATTGATCCAGTTACACCGGTTCCTAAGTCTTTGAAATTCTATGATTACTTACAACACAACTTTTCTCCTGTAAGTTAGTGAATTTAAGAACTGGATCAATGAATAAAGTTTCAATAAATCAGTTGATGTAGTTCACAAATCAGACTGAATAATTGGTTAATGAATGGGACTGATCAGTTCATTCTAGAATTGGAAGTTGGATTTTTCAGTTTACTGATTCAATGATGCGGTTACTGAGGTTCTTGAGTTCAAAATACAAATGTGATTGTCACCCAACTGCTGATTTTTTTCTGTATGAGTGAGTGAGCTGAACTTAAGAACTGAAAGTTTTTTTTTTTTTTTGTTTTTTTTTTAAATCAACCAGTTGATCCACAAATCAGACTGAATGACTCAATTTTCTGGGTGAACTGTTCCTTTAATATAGCCCAGAGCTGAAATCATGTGTGTGTAGATATCCAAAAAACTGAATGAAATGTTTTCTTTTGGCTGCCACAGGAAGTGCCTTACCAGCCAACGCTCAGCCTGTTGTCATGGTGATGGAAAAGGGGCTGAAACAGAGCATGAGTTCAGGGCAGGGCATAGCAACAGTCAGCCAGAGCAGCATAACCCCACTGCTCACTGATCAATACAGATCACACGGCTAAAGCTTCTGATCCTACTACCACTGAGAAAGAAAGAAAGATAGACAGACTGAGAGGAAAAAAGAAAAGAGAGAAGAGGAGAGATTTATTAGCAGTGTGATAACGATAGAGATCTGCCAAAGAAGAGATTTAAAGAGTAGAACGGAGCGATGGGCGGAGAAAGATGGAGGGTGAGGGAGAAATGAAAGGGAAAAAGGGTGACATTACGGAGATTTAAGGGAAAGAGGATGAGAGGATGCAAGAAGTGGATGAAAAGACTAGGAGGAAGAGTTAAAGGGGTAGTTTGCTCAAAAATGAGACTTCATTTACTCACCCTCATGTTGGGTCCAATCCTTGTATGACTTGCTTCCTTCAGTGGAATACAAAAGAAGAAATTTTGAAGTATGTTCACAGCTTATTGTGATCAAGGCCATAAAAAGTATGCAAAAGCACCATAAAATATTTCATATAATCTAGGGCTACACGATTAATCGGACGATTAGAAAAAAAAATAATAATAAATAAATTGCGCTTAAACGATTTGGCTTAATGCGATTATAAAATCGCAAAGCTGTGATAATTTTTTTATGTGCAGCTTTTAAATGAACTATGGCTCCAAATGCTAATCCATCTGTAAGCACTGCGACTTTTAATCACTTGTAATGTGCGTTTGAAAAAGCAATGCGTCAAACATCTTTCCAGTCATGAGAAGCATTTATTAACATCTTGTCCAACAAAAGACAACATTTAATAACGTTTTTACTCCATTCTCACTTCATAAAGACAGTTGAGCATCCTTCTGTGAGATGATGTGGCTTCTTTCACAGAATAAGGCAGTAGTGTTTATTAGTCATGTTTAATCAATCAAAACATTTCAATCTTCTGTTTATTCAGCTATAGCGATTGTATAGGATTTCCTGGAATGACACGTGTTCTACTTCGGCAGCAGGGCATATTTGCAGTTTTTGCACGAGAGTGCCCTCTGGCTTTCAGATGGAGAAGCATTTACTACTGATCACAGAGCTGTACAGCTCTGACAAGCTGCGCATAAAATAATCGCAGCCTTTGCCAAATCGCGTGTGATAAAATTACGATAAATCATGCAGCCCTAATATAACCTGTGTGCTATAATGTAAAGACCTCTTTCAAAGTGTTTTAGAGCCTTTTTAGAGCTCGACAGTATCAAAAAGAGCAGTGTAAACTAGGGATGTCATGGTAAGAAATTTACAGGTAACACTTTATTTTACATTGCCGTAGTTACACGTTACTACATGTAGTTACTATAGTACTAATAGTAAATTATGCATAATTACAAAGTAACTAACCATAAACCAAACCTTAACCCAAACTGTAACCAATTTACACAGCTGTGTTGTCCCGAATTCTTTGACCCACAGAATTATGTGATCCTAGTAGGGACTATATTGAGCTAATACTAATCTATCACTACGATCACATAATTCAATAGGTCATATAATTCTGTAAATAAACTTGCGACAACACCAATATAACCGATAACACCAGGGGTGGGGGTTGTATATAATTTGCAGGCATCAGGACCAGCCAGGATGCAGGGTATTGAAAATTGCTTTTGAATGCGTGCTCGCTTTACACTTTTACTCAAATTCATGTTCATGCGCACTCTGTGTATATGGAGCGGTGGTACTGACAGCACATTTTACAATGTCAATGATGCTCAGGATCTGTTGCGCACCAAATCCTCCGCCATTGTCTTGTCAGTCATCACTCCTTACTCTCGTCTCATAAGTGAAATCTGACTCTTACCCCATTGCACTGCGGCTCCGCAGCTTGTGCTGTATATGGAGCAGAGCAAACACTTTCAGTTTATTACTGTAGCATCTGTTGTTCATCTTTACTAAATGGTTTTTATTTGAAAAACTCATCACGTTAAAAAAGCAAAACAACAATGGAGGCAGTAATATAATGAGTGTACGTCCAAGCACTGCTGAACACTGGTAACACTGACTACCACAGCAAGCCTAGCCTAAGCAGTCTAAGAAAGATCTGCTTTTGTGTCCAAACAGGTTTGGATCGACATCAGGTTGAGTAAATGATGTCAAAATTTCCATTTTGTGAATATGAACTGTCTCTTTAAAAGGTCACTGTATGATGAACATCCAGTGGGCTGATGGGTAAACAGGAGATAGATAAGAGAAGACACTTGGAAGGCAACTACAGAGGGTGGGAAAGAAGGGCACAGCAAGAGATGGAGGGTGAGATGGTCCTCACCTGCTGTTTGGCAACTGCAAGAGGGATTGACGTCCAGCATTCTGCATTAAGATCACAGCTAGCCCACTGCGCTATATCATCTACCGCCAACAGAGAAAGACAGACACAAGACAAGATGCATTGAGATCCAAGAAGGACAAAGACGATGAAAAAAAAAAAACAGAAGAGAGGGAGTTTGAAAGAAACTGAGGAACAGAAAAGAAAAAAAAAATGTATACCCTTACGAATCCTGAATGTGCTATACATGAGTGAGTGAACAACAGCAAAATGAGCTGTAGCTGGAATCCAGGATTATAAACAGTAACTGTTTAGACTCCTCACAGACATGTTAACAAAGAGCTTTGATTCAGGATTAGCAGTTGCACTGTCAGTCAAGATGTTACTGAGCACGCTCAGACTGTCTAAAAGGGCTTTTGATCACTTTTTCAGTGTCACGTCGCACAAATACAACCGTTATGCAGTTTGAAGCGCTTCCCGCATGTGGCACTGAGCAGCATCATTCGTCCACGCGGTCATCTGTGGTTGTTAATCCTTGAAGTGGCCCTATCAACTCCGACTCGCATACACACTGTGTGTCTACAGGATCAGAAGGCTCACAGGGATGGCACAGATCTCCAACTGCTTGAGATAGAGCTCAAAACCAACAGCCGGACAATATCCACACACACACACACACACAGCTGCAGCCCGACGGCTGCCAGCAGTAGGAGAGGGATCAGATCTGTTGCTCTCTGCCAAGGCCTAGGAGAGAGAGAACACTTTGGATGAGGCATCTCTGGACGTGCCGATCCAAACGCTGAAACATTGTTACTGTTGTGAGAAGCAGATTCGGTTCTCCAAATCTCTCCCAGAACTCTCCACTGCCACTCAGCAACAAGCCACAAGCCAGATCTCGGCAATGACACACAAACTGCTCTTTCTCCAAACGCTGGAACAGGAAAAGAAAGGAAAGGGTGGATGAGGACCATGGGCGAGCAAAGACCGACAAAGCTGCCACTGACTCTCTCAGAGGCTCCAACTCTGAATCTGGCGTGAAAAGTACAGCAGGGATGAAGACGAGAGCCTGCTTGGAAAGCAAGGAATACGTGAATGCGCTGGGACCAAGAATTAGAGGATGAAGAAAAGGGGAAAAAAGGGAAGAAGCGGAAATTTTTTCTCTCTCTCTCTCGGATGGAAAAAGATTAAGTGTTTTCAAGGTCAAACGCAGTACAATAGTACTGTAATTTTGGCATATGAGTCATTATTTTAAATCGGTCTTTTTAATGTTTGAACTGAATAGATTTGCAAAGCATTTGTAAAGCACTTGACTGAGAAAGACATTTGATTGTAATTCGGTAACTGGAATGAGGTGACATGAAAATAAGTAGAGTGTGTGTATATATACACTTATTTAGGAAAATTATTTATCACTAGTTTTGAAATGAAAATGAAAGTTTTACATTTTGTTTTTTACACTAGTTTACATATGAATTAATAGTGTGCTGTATTTGGTGCATTTAACTAAATTGTATTTAACTTGGTAAGCCAAATAAAAAATAAAAAAAAAATCTCTTACCATCATCATTTCCAGGAAACTTTGAACATTGACACAGAACTGGAGCATTGACATTGCATAAGCCTGACTGCTTGTCAAACATAATGTTTTTAATATTGCATGAACAAATCAAATAAGACGTTCCCAGCGATGCATGTAATCAAAAGAAGCAGAATTCCACTTAGAACCAGCACAGGATGCGAAAGAGCTCCGTTCCTGATGGATGCTCAGACATTTCAGCAGTTCATAGTTGGCACAGAGCTTGGCGCAATTTCAGAAATACAAAATGTCAGTGTGTTTACATGTACAATACAAATAAATAAATAAATAAAATAACCAAATCTCTCTGAAGAAGCCAAGTGTGTATTAGAGCCACTCTAGAGAGGAATACAACAGGGTTTTGGAGGCACTATAGATGTGTATCTGGGCTTCGTAGTTAATCCATGGCCTCAAGGTCTTTGGCAGCCATGACAGGATGACACATTTGGTTGGTTTGTTGGAGATTTTCTTCTTTTTACTCTAATGGATGCATCTGAAACAATGGGTTTGCTATCACATATGCCAGGGCCTATGTGCTGCCTGTAAGGCCACACACAACACTGGCATCAACTCCAGCATTCTCTCCATATGCCACACATTCATAATCGTTAGTCATGCTTTACTGTTTTCTACTTTCCTTTGTCTGTATACACACACTCTGTCTTTGTCCAGGGCCTGAAATGATGATTTATATGGTTTATTTAAAGTCAACGGTGCCTCCAGTGAAACAGTTTCCTCGGTGGCAGCACTTTGTCCGAGCAGTCACACTCAAGCTTCTTGTCATTTAGTTCCAAACTTGGCTTGGGCATCTCGATTCCTCAGAGTATCTGTGGACGAACGCTGGAAGGTTCCAGTTTCTTGGCTGCATCCCCGGGGGCGGAATTGGATGCGACAGAATCTGTATCTGAGGCGGTGTGTACATATCTTCTTGCCAATAGCAATGAATTGAGAAAATGTTTCAGCCAGAAATATTTCTTACAGGCTATGAATCTGTATTTTGCTTGTGTGTGTGTGTGTGTGTGTGTGTGTGTGTGTGTGTGTGTGTGTGTGTGTGTGTGTGTGTATATATATATATAATATATAATATGTACACACACAACCTTATTTATTCTTTCAAACTTTATCTTCTTTCAAAATTACCTTTTTTCCCCCTTTTTTTAAACCTTGAGACAGAACCGAGCTCCATACTATGTAGTGTGTGTGTTTGTGTGTGTGTGTGTGCGTGTATATATATATATAATTAATCATGCACCCTTAATTGCGATCAATCTCACACTTTGAGAAATTAAGCATATACCATTTATCTTGTTTAACATGTCCATTTTGCCATCATTGCCTATATCCAGCAAAGTAAACCATCAAATTGAAGTGTGATTATCACAAATCACAGCTTTTTTCAAGGTAAATTTAGATGTCTTTCCAAAAAAAGGACACCAAATAACCAAATATATGATTCCATATAATTCATACATTTATGAACACCAAAGCACCCATTATTTATATATATATATATATATATATATATATATATATATATATATATATATATATATATATATATATATATATATATATATATATATATATATATATATATATATATATATATATTAGTTCACTTTTAAATAAACTTTTCCTGATAATTTACTCGCCCCCATGTCATCCAAGATGTCCATGTCTTTCTTTCTTCAGTCGAAAAGAAATTAAAGTTTTTGATGAAAACATTCCAGGATTTTTCTCCTTATAGTAGACTTCAATGGGCACCAAACAGTTGAAGGTCATTATTAGTTTCACTGCAGCTTCAAATTGTTCTACATGATCCCAGATGAGAAATAAGGGTATTATCTAGTGAAACCATCACTCATTTTCTAACAAAAATTGACAATTATATAAGTTTTAACCAGAAATGCTCATCTTGAACCTGCTCTCTTCTTCTTCTCCTCTATTAGAATTCCAGCAGTGTAGACGCTGCTAAGCATATTACTGCCCACCACAGGCCAAAGTTTGAACTAATTTTTAGTTTAATAGTATATAACAATTAGTTCAAACTTTGGCCTGTGGAGGGCAGTAATACACTTAGCAGTGTCTACACTGCTGGAATTCTAATAGAGGTGAAGAAGAAGAGAGCTAGTTCAAGATGAGCATTTCTGGTTAAAACTTATATAATTTTAAATTTTTTTCAGAAAATGAGCAATGGTTTCACTAGATAAGACCCTTATTTCTCATCTGGGATCGTGTTGAACAATTTGAAGCTGCAGTAAAACTAATTATGACCTTCAACTGTTTGGTGCCCATTGAAGTCCACTTTATGGAGAAAAATCCTGGAATGTTTTCATCAAAAACTTTAATTTATTTTCGACTGAAGAAAGAAAGACATGGACATCTTGGATGACATGGGGGTGAATAAATTATCAGGAAAAGTTTATTTAAAAGTGAACTAATCCTTTAATGTACGACTCCTGTACGTCACCGCAATCGTCTTAGGTTTGATTGCAGTCCTCATTCATCAAAACTCTCATAGCAAGAATCTGGTTTTCTTTATCCAGCCGTGAAACATAGTTTCATATCATCTGGCCATATAGCAATGGGATGTTTTGACATTCCGTTCAGACAGGAAGAGTGTGATGCGGGAGGGCTCACGCTCTTCAGATACAATGACAGAATATGACAGAAAGTTTGTGTTTTCAAGCGAAACAGACTCTGGAATGAATAAGTCCCTCTATCTCTGATATATGGACTTTTAAGACCATCTAACTGCATGATGTAAATTACTTTATGACCCAATTTCACGTGCTTCCATATTTATTTATTTTTTTTGCGTTAAATGCGTTAAATTATTTTAATTAATCGTATGCATTAACGTGTTAATGTTGACAGCCCTAATATATATATATATAATATAATATAAGGGCTACACAATTTATCGCACATGAGTTGGCAAAGGCTGCAGTTATTTTATGCGCAGCTTGTCAGAGCTGTACGGCTCTGTGATCATTAGTAAATGCTTCTCCATCTGAAAGCCAGAGGGTGCTCATACGCAGAAACGCTAAATATGCCCTGCTGCAGAAGAAGATAACACAAGTCATATCACTGTAGCTGAATGAACAGAAGATTGAAATGCTTTGATTGATTAAACATGACTAATAAACACACGACTGCCTTATTCTGTGTAAGAATTCACATCATCTCACATAATGATGCTCAATTATGAAGTGAGATGGGAGAAAAAACATGTTATTAAAAGTTGTCTTTTGCTGGACAAGATGTTAATAAATGCTTCTCATGTCTGGAAAGTTGTTTGACGTGTGTTGCTTTTTCAAATGTACATTGCAAGTGTCTCAAAGTCGCAGTGCTTTCAGATGGATTAGCATCTGGAGCAATATTGACTAGCTGCCCATAAAAAAAATAATCGCAGCCTTTGCGATTTCATATTCGCACTATTATATATTCGCATATTCGCAAGAATTTCATTTAACCGATAATCACGTTTAAGTTCAATGTTATTTTTCGTATCGTGCGATAAATCGTGTGGCCCTAAATTTATATATATTTATATATAAGGGCTGTCAAGTGATTATCGTGATTAATTGCATCCAAAATAAAAGTTTGTGTTTACAAAATAATTTGAGATTAATTGCATCCAAAATAAAAGTTTGTGTTTACAAAATAATTTGAGATTAATTGCATCCAAAATTTTATATATATATAATTTTCTTGCATGTTTACGAAAGTCTTTATTTAAGGCATTACCTCTCGTATATCAACACAGTCAGTTTGGTGTCTTACTGTAATGCAAGTGACAGATCAAACAATTTGCCTGCATAAAAAGATCAGAAGAGAACTGTGCGTGTTTGTAAACACAAACACTTCTGTCATTATTTGACTGTCACTTAAGTATTAAATCAAAGTCTTTGATTTAATTCGCTCAGATCTCTACAGATAAAAACTCAGATTCAGATTATTCTTGCAATTTAAATCAGCATTTCCTGTTAAAGTAATTAATTTTCATTGTCACTTTTTTTCTTTTTTTTTTTTTACTTGTGCCTGATTTGTTTTGAATATGTTTTTATATCTTGTATTATATCTGTTGATCATTTATTTGGTCAAAAATACAGTAAAAACTTTAATATTGTGGAATGTTATCACAATTTAAAATACATGTAATTTATTTCTGAAATGGCAAAGCTGAATTTTCAGCAGTTATTACTTTTTATTATCTTATTAGATCTTATTATTGTTATCAATGTTGAAAACCTTTGTGCTCCTTAATAGTTTTGTGGAAACCTTGATACATTTTTTTTTTTGGACTCCTTAATGAATGTTTAAAGAAATTTATTTGAAATAATTTGTAACATGTTGTTACTGTTACTTTTGATCAGTTTAATGCATCATTTGATGTCTTTCAATTCAAACCCATTTAATACAATTATACAAATGAACATTTCCTGAAAAGACATAATGCATCCTTTCTTAATAAAACTATTCACATGACATGTACAGTACAGCTCAAATGACTGACTCAGAACAACCCGGGAGCAGAACTGAGAGACCATGAGCAAAGATGGCTGAGCATTGCCAAGCTACATTCCATTGAGATAAATGTGCTGACGGACATCATTCTCCTGGGGTTATAGACCTTTTTGAGGTCTATTATTTAGAGGTCTCATTACCTTCAGTATTTACAGCCTGCATAACCCAGAATGCAGCTGTACAAGTGTTTTCATTTTGTATTATCCACAGGAGCCTTCACTAGGCATTACGCTCTATGTTTTCGGCAACGTTACATTATCCTGTGAATATAAAGCTCTCTATCGCAACAGTCAGCAGGGGAATTGTATTGGGTGTGTTGGGCAAGTATCTGGAGCTGGTGTGCTTCACTGAGGGTGTCTGCCGCCGCCGCCGATGCTACTGCAGTCTTTTTTCCTCCTTTTGGCACAGGAAGCTCAGTTTCTGTTCTGTCAGTTCTGTTCTGTTCCCCACAGGCCTATTTGAAAGATAATCATTCAGATTTAAAGGATTATAGATGCTTAGAGTCCTGACCTGACTCAGTCTCCCTTTATTTAGCAATACCCTTTTCGTTTCAAATCCTCTCTGTCTCTCTCTCCCTCATATCTCAGAGCCAAGCGCGGTTCTGGGACTGAGCAATTTCGAATTGATTTTCCATTGCTTACCTTAATATCATTAAAGATGAGTCTCATTTTCTCTCAGCAGAGCAAATACACCCACAGAGACCCACACAGAGGCTCGCATTAACGCCGCCGTCTGCGACAGAGTTTCATAGTCGTAATTCTCCCTCTGCTCACCCTTAATATAATTGTGTCTCTAATTCACAGTACGGTTTCATTTAAAAATGTTTTCACTTTTGTAACCATTAACTCGTTCTCACATTTCTGGTCTCTTTTTTGCGGTCTGTGTCTTGACTCGACGCTCGTCGTTAGGGGAAACATTGCACTGGCTCATATATTTTGGTTGCATTTTGCAAAGATTTCTGGGCTTTGGCTGTGAGAAGAGAGTAATCCACCACCTCAAACGCCGCCTGCATAATTTAATATTTGGTCGGCACGACAACAGTACTAAAATTAGGCTTACGACAGGAAGAATACATTATAGAGCAGTTTGGGAAAAAAGCAGCAAGGTTCTAGAGGAGCCTGGGGAATGCTTTTAAAAACTCCCTCAAATTCTCTATAGGAAGATGTGCATTATTCTTTAATAATGCCCATAATCCTGCTTTCTGACTCATATCACCTAAGGTCTTTTATCTATTCCTACCTGGTCTTGGTTCTTACAAGAACCACAAGGGCTTGGGACATTCATTAAGGTTTTGTGATAAATAACCTACAGAATTCTACTCAAACGAAGCCTATTTGGTCTTACGCAATATTGGAATTGGAAGAAAATGAGTGTTAAAGGATTACAGTAAATGTGCAGTAAAAGCAGGGCTGTTTATTTGGAGCACCAACCCTCTATGGGAATATGGCTTAACTGGCTTTTAATTTTAGTGTCTTCTATTTGTTTAACTCAGTTTAAAGCTACTTTGAAACTTTCGTGGTAATCTTGTCATAGCTTAAAGTTCTATTACAATTACATTTAAGAGGTCATGTGTTTTTTTTTTTTGTTTTTTTTTTTAAATATCTTACCATCTGATGATATAATTTATTTATTTAAATCAGAGCAGTATATACTGTATATGTGACCAAAAAACATTCAAAAAAGTTCACCCAAAAATGTAAATTCTTCTCATCATTTACTCACCCTCAAGCTGTTCCTAACCTGTATGATTTTTCTTCTTCTTAATCTATATATATATTAGTATTCAGTGGGGCCTGTTTGATTACCAACATTCTACATCAAATTCTATCACCGAGTCAAAAATGGGATGGACAACAGTGTTTAACTATATATTTAGTTACACAAAAAGATGTAAAATGCCTTACTGGGACTTACAGAGCCTTGAATCAGTGAATCGTACGAGAGAGAAGCGTTTAGGAGAACTTTTTTGATCATTCAGTTCTCCATGCAAATAGTGTTATATAAAACATTTTAAGAGGTTACACTGCTGCTTTTCTGGGAAAAGTAGCTCATTACTGGAAATGCTGTATTGTTTTGGAAACAGCAGAGTTACTGCAAAATGTGGTTAAATTCGTAGCAACACTACCTTCAGTTAGTACTGATTTACATAGCTTACACACAAAATTTGGATCAAGTATATTTGTCATTCTCAGTCCTTTCCTTTTCCTTTCCATGCAGGGCTGAAGATCCGTGAAGTGATGATAAATGTGTCCAGACAGCAGGTGGAGGACTTTCATGGACCAGAGGACTATTGGTGTCTGTGTGTGGCCTGGAGTCACCTGGGCACCTCCAAGAGTCGCAAAGCCACTGTCCGCATTGCATGTCAGTCTAATCATTTTTTTTTTTTTTAAACTTTCCACTTTGAATTCTCGCATTTTTCTATACCCTCGTTTCCACCGAAATTACCCATAACAATTTGTCTCAGGAATTTTTTTCTAAAATCCCTAGTTCCTGGGAAAGTTCCTGCAGTGGAAACGAGACTTGTGATATTTATATGAAATAGTTAGTTTTTTACAGCACCAAACGAAATTGAACTACCAGTGAAATAGATAAAAATTTGGAACCAAAAATTATCCAGACACTTTGAACTGACCATGTTTTGCGTAAGTGTTATCAGATTTAATTCAGATTTGATTTTTTTTTTTCTGACAAAGTTAAACTCTGAGACCTTGTCATATTTTATTACCATTTTAAACTAATGAAATGTTCAAGGTGTCTGAATAAATTTTGGTTTGATTATTTATATATATATATATATATATATATATATATATATATATATATATATATATATATATACAATTTGTATAATGACATGGATATGACAATGAGAGGGTGACTTAAGAGGACATTACCCCATGTCCCCATTTTTCAAAAGACTTGTAAATCATACAGAATGAGTTTTTTGGAGAAAGTAAAAATGTGCACAGTTTACTGTGATGGTTAGGTTTAGGTGTAGGGTTGGTGTAGGGCGATACCGTTTGAACAGTATAAAAACCATTACGCCTATGGAATGTCCCCACAATTCACATAAACAAACCTGTGAAAAAAAATAACATGAATATTTTCAACCTTTATTGGTTGACTGAATACAAATGGGCGGGGCCTATGGTTCAATGATGTAAAACTATTCATCGATATCATGCAAATATGATTTTTTTTTTTCATGCCACAATGTCCTTTATGTTTCCATATATAGACCTGAGAAAGAATTTCGAACAGGAGCCACAGGGGTTGGAGGTGCCGATCAATGGCATGATCGTTCTACACTGCCGCCCACCTGAGGGAGTGCCTGCAGCTGAGGTGAGTGGGTCACAGCGCCCCCTACCTGTCTGGATGCGTAATGTTAAAAAAGACAAATCAAACAATGTTGAGAATTCAGTGCTCTGTTTGTGTTTTCATGCCTTATAGGCATTTGATTAGTATGCTTTCTCATGTATTAGGGATGAGTGGAGTTGTATTTATGAGAGAGTACGGATGTGTGCATTATCATTATCGTAGTCAGGATTCTGGATATTCAAAAGTGAATTTGCATGCTCAGCACAGGCACTACAATGCATTTGCATGTGTTTGTTGATCTTTCAGTGTTTTTTTTTTCTTTTTGTTTTTTTTTTCCTTTTTCTTCCCCCAAACGCATTCTCATTGCATTAACTTTAAGAACTTTTTCCTTTCATTCTGTTTTTTTCTTCTTCTTCTATATGTCTTGAATAATGTGTGCTTTTCAGAGCACAAACTGCCCCCATGCTGTTCAGTTCCAGTAAGAGATAAAAGATTTACCTGAAATGGACAATTTGTGTTACTGTAGGCCCCTCGTCTTTCGCTTTCTGGGTCACTCACGAGGCTTTTTCTTTTATGCATGAATGCCAGTATGGAGAAGAACACAGAGTTTGAATAATCTACCTACACTGCATTCCAAATTATTATGCAAGTGACATATCAGTAAGATTTCAGTACAATAAACATTCAGATTTTAGTTTTTCTAAGAAAATGTTTGTTTGTTTATTTATCCATGTCTGTTTAGATAACTGGTATCAATCTCAGACAAAATAATTTGCCAGGTCTATGGAAACCCTACTTGGAGGTTGTTCCACATTATTAAGCAAGTCACAGTTCTCATGCAATATGGGGAAGAAGAAAGATCTTTCTGAAAATGAAAAGCATGAAATGGTGCAATGTTGTGCAAAAGGCATGAAAACAACTAATATTGTGTGAAACTGAATGGAGATTATTGAATTATCATAAGATTTGTGAGTGATTTAGAGCACAGCAGAACTCAGTCAGATAAAGGCTTATTGATGAAAGTTCCTGTAAAAAAAAATTAATTGTATTAAAAGGGCAGCTATAAAAAAAGCCAGTGTTGAGCAGCAAACAGGTATTTGAAGCTACTGGTGTCTCTGGGGTCTTGAGAAGCTCTCCATGCAGGCTGGCAGTTGTGCGTAAAGATGCATTTCAGTCACTCCAAACCAAAGCTCACAAAGAGAAACATTTACAGTGGGTTTAGAAATACATGAAGACTCATTTTTAAAGAGTTTTATTCATTGACTAATGCTGTACTACAATGGATGGTCTAAATGTATTTCTGGATGGTTGGTGAATGGCCACCACATTCCAACAAGACTGCAACATCAGCAAGGAGCTGGTGGGTGATGATTTGGGCTGGAATATTGGGAAGTGAGATGGAAGGTATTAAACTGACTTTTGCAAGATATGTGGAGTTCATAATTGGCCATTTTCTGTTATGATATAAAAAGGAGGATAGTGCCTTCTGAAATACAATGCACTATTGTACAATGCACTATGTACTATCCAGTGCTACAAAAAAAATCACCACAGCAATAAAACTGTTTGAAAATGTATTTCTACACCCACTGTAAATGTTTCTCTTTGTGAGGTTTGGTTAGTGGTGTCTGAAATGTATCTTTACTCACAACTGCCAGCCTGCATGGAGAGCTTCTTGAAACTCCAGAGACACCAGCAGCTTCAAATACCTGTTTGCTGCTCAACACTGGCTTTTAATACAATTAATTTTTTTTGACAGGAACTTTCCTCAATAAGCCTTTATCTGACTGAGTTCTGCTGTGCTCTAAATCACTCACAAATCTTATGATAATTTGATAATCTCCATTCAGTTTCACACAATATTAGTTGTTTTCATGCCTTTTGCAAAACATTGCACCATTTCATGCTTTTCATGTTCAGAAAGATCTTTCTTCCTCCCCATATTGCATGAGAACTGTTACTTGCTTAATAATGTGGAACAACCTATAAGTAGGGTTTCTATAGATCTGGCAATTTATTTTGTCTGAGATTGATACCAGTTATCTAAAAAGACATGGATATCTATCTATCTATCTATCTATCTATCTATCTATCTATCTATCTATCTATCTATCTATCTATCTATCTATCTATCTATCTATCTATCTATCTATCTATCTATCTATCTATCTGTCTGTCTGTCCGTCCGTCCGTCCGTCCGTCCGTCCGTCCGTCCGTCCGATTTACTTCCTCAATTCAAATTCAGTAATTCAGTTAGAATTAAAAAGGCATTTTCAGTTTCATTCTCAATACTGCACATCCCTGGTGTGAACAGTAATCTCTGTTCTTGTCATAATTTTGGAATCTGCATTCTAGTTTGCAGAAGAAAGTAATACAGAATTCTGTGAGCCTCAAAAAAATGTTCTGAGAAACTACTCTCAGGTTCATTTCAGTGACTCCAAGTGTATAATATCGAACCTCCTAAAGAGTTTTGTGACAAGCTTAGGAGGATATCCATGTGCTTAGAAGAAATCAAACTGGCAATTGCTTCTCATAAATCCAGTGTCATATTATTATCATCCCCCACATTCTTGTGAGATGTTAAGTGATACCGCTGCGTTTGCGTCTCTGAGGCGGCTGACAGATTCCTTGTTTTTGTTTTTTTGTTTTTTGTTTTATGGTGCTCTGTATTCTTTGTGGTAGTTTCAGCAGAAGCAATACTTAAACTAGGCCACCATGAGTGCATTTCAACATCAGCTTTAAAAAAAAAAGCAAAAAAAAAAAAGAAAAGCAAAAACACATCAACTCATGCCATCTGTCTTGTTGGAAACCTGTCCAAAATGGCTGCTGTCTGTGATCTGGAGGGAAGCAGCCGTGCACCATCACTACAGCTAATCAATAGTTACTAGAGCCAACATGGCGCTGCTGCTGAAAAGGATAGTCAGGCTTAGGCAATGTTTGAGACGGAGCCAAGATCCGGGTCCAGAGGTCTCTATGGCAGAAGGGTTTGTCGCTGGAGATTACAGGTTGGCAGCCAAACGCTCCCGTTGTAATCATTGCTGCTCAAAGTCTAAAGGTCAAGCCGAAGAACTCTACCACTGGTAGACACATGAGCCAAGATGGCTCCCCTGTTGGCTGGCTGATACCATCTTTGGACGGGACACAAGTCTGGCTGAGACTGGAAATTGATCAAGGGCTCGGAGAGCGTTGGCAGGTCGTGGCTGACATGCCACCTCTGCGCTTCTCACGGGTTAATTATATTGCTCTTGATTCTGGCAGTAAAATGTGAAAACTTGATTAAATCGCTTGTATTTGATTTTTTTTTTTCTCTTTTTTCTAAAGACATTTGCGAAAGGTCACAGGCTCGTAACAATTTTGTCATTGTTTATTCTGGCATATGTCATCCTTGTCCTTTGTTTGTTTCCCGCTTGAATGGAAACCTGTTTAGAAATTATCATTTCCCTAGAGCTATAAGATCATCCCTGTTGAATAATGAACGTAACATAATTAAAACAATTACACCAACAAGGAAATGAAAGTGCGATATTAACTGTCAAAGTAAAGTTCATACAGATTACTCACAGCTAAGATGGGAGAAAAAAGGCTCTCAATAACTTTGAGACCAGACCGATCATTAAGCTCATATTAACTTCACAATCCTCATCCAGCGATGCAATTAATCATTCAGTCTGATGAAGCAAAGTCATTTAAAGTGCTTAAAATGTAATTATTCAGCAATAAACGCGGCACGGCCTGCGCTGTCAGGAGCAGGATGAGGAAGAAGGACACGTCTGGCCCGCGCATCCGAAATGGCGTGGTTGGATTTGGAAAGTTCATTTCTGTAATGTGATTCAGTGAAAGTCACCGTAGTGTTCATAAGGGCCCGCAGACTTGATTGAAGCAAAGTGATGCAAAAGGACATTAATGAAACTGGAACTTAATTGAGTAGGATGGAACAAACCCGGACGAGACCTCCTTTTGTAATTGCCTTCTTGTCACTTTCACTTTCCGTCTAAATGAATGTAAATCTAGAGGGTGATTTTTTGCCCAGAATGACGATGTTATGAGGTGTTGTACCCGTTTCTGGGCTAATTGGATTGACCTGTAAGGAACGTGCCATATTCAGTGTTAAGAATGAGCCTGTTTTTTTCAATGTAGCTACCCAGAGTGTTTGTTCAAGTTGTTGTTCAACTGCTTTATGAAAATTCTTAATGCCGGCACTTATCACCAGTGCTCATTTTTAGACGTCAATATCACCATGTTCATTCATTTTAGTCCATTTTACTTGGACAAAAATGACATTATTTCAGCCAACAACTATAAACTTTTAATTGTTATATCCAAAATGTATTAATTTAAACATACATCAAACATGTAAATTATTGTAAATGAATTTATTGATGTTTTAGCTACTATTTAGAAGTCACTGTATTGTGAGTTCACCACGCTTTAGAAGAGTGCAATTCATTTTTTGTTTTTTACAGACTAAATTCTTGCATTACAGCTCTTGCTGCAAACACGCCAATCTGATTGCACAATAACTTAGTTCAAGTTTATCCATGTGCATTCACATTATTGTCTGTGTAAAAGTTGTTATATTATGTTTTTGTTGTGGATGTTGCTTATTAATCTCATATATGGGTATTTATGGGTTTTAAAACATGGATTTTTTTTTTTTTGTTGTTGTTGAGACCCTTTCACCATGCCTTCTTCATTTATTTGATACTTTTCATGTGTGTAGATTTTGTTGTACACTTTAACCCAAAACCCTAAAATAGTTAAACAACCCCCCCACCCCCTCACAATTTGTCACCTGAAACACAAACGAAGATAAAATATCTTATTCTCATAAATAATGACTGAATTTTATTTTTGGGGTCTCTTTAAAATCCGAAAATCCATAATAAGAATATGAATTATTGCATGTTTAAAATTATGATCCTCTAAACAAGGAGTAAAATTATTATTATTATTATTATTATTGTTTTTAGCTTGGTTACCTACTGTAGTATACATCAGTGTAAGTGTATAAGGCAAAACACATATTATTTGTGTGCATTTAGGATAGATAAAATATTATTAGCCCTAGCAAGACAAAGGTGTTGACAGTTTATATAATTTATATATAAACTGCCAACATTATTAGAGATGTGCTGAGAGTGACATGTTCATAGGTGTGGGAGTGACATGTTCATCATTCATAAGAATGTTCACCATTAAAAAAAAATCTGTAATGCTTGCATGTCACTGTTAGCCATTGTTAGACAAATTAAATTAAACCGCTAACATAGCGTTTCAGTTGAACACACTTCAGCTCAAGCAGATTTGTTTTCTGTTTCATTTGAGCTACTTTGAAGTTCTCAAACTGTTAACGTCCATCTTTAGAATGAGGTCTCAGATAATATTTTTCAGATTCCCTGACAATCCCAATGCCCTATGGACTCTCAAAGCTTCCGTGTCCTTGGAAACTCCCGCAAGTGTATAACCAATGTAATGGTGGTCTTTTCCTCCAAAGGATGCTTAGAAAGAGGTTCAGTTAGCGTGACATCAGAGGTTATCTGGGTTGTCCTTTGAGGGTCTTAGTTGTGGGTGTGACTGTAGCCGTCCATGTTCACAGGGCTTTAATTGGAACAAATGTGCTAATTAACCAAATTCATTTCCCTGTTTCCTGGCCGGAGGCTTATCACTCCCATTTAGATCTGTCCCTCAATGTTCATCTGCTCTCTCATCTCTCCATCTCCAACCCAACGCTTCCCCCAGAGACCCAAAGCAGACCCAGAAACAGCCTGCGATTTGAATACAAAACACATACACTCGTACAGAATGAGAGGGAATTTCCCCCCAACAAAGGATATGGAGGCATTGATAGAGGAAGAGCTTTAGATTAGGTCTCAGATAGGGAAATAATTAGAAAGAAAATGAAAGAGTTTAGATAACAAGTACAGATAATCATGAGAAGGGGGTTTGGAAGGAAAATACAGGCACTTTGTGGTGCATTTGATCTGATAGTCTGTGAAGGAGTTTCATGGAAGACAGTTATGCAAATTAATATTAATACTCAATAAACCAATAAATGATTGTAGTAGGATTTCTCATATTTTATTTTGCTGAAAATATTGCTCCAGTACATGGATGATCTCTCTGATATCTTATAATAGTCTTGATAATTAACGCCACAGTAATCCTACCATTCAATAACTCTGTTTTCTACAGACTATGAACAATAAAACACATTTATTAATGAATGACCTCACCTAGATTTATAAATGGCCTTGATGTCTTTCAGTTTCTCGTTTGTTTTGAAGTTCTTCCAAAACCTCATATTTTAGCTTAATTAGAAAGTCACACTTTTCACCTGTTACATTTCAACCACAAGCAATTTTCTTCCAACATTTTTTTAACTGCCTATTTTGAGCCATAATTATATATGCACCGATTCAGTGTGCGGCCCCTTTAAATCTCGCGCTCCCCCGCCCCCGAGCTCTCGACTGCCTTAACCAGCATAAACAATGTTCACACAGCTAATATAACCCTCAAAATGGATCTTTACAAAGTGTTTGTCATTCATGCAGCATGCATGCATCGATTCCTGTGAGTATAGTATTTATTTGGATGTTTACATTTGATTCTGAATGGCTGTGCTCTGTGGTTAACGGCTAATGCTACACTGTTGGAGAGATTTATAAAGAATGAAGATGTGTTTATGAATTATACAGACTGCAAGTGTTTAATAATGAAAATAGCGACGGCTCTTGTCTCTGTGAATACAGTAAGAAACGATGGTAACTTTAACCACATTTAACAGTACATTAGCAACATGCCTACGAAACATTTAGAAAGACAATTTAAAAATATCATGATATCATGGATCATGTCAGTTATTATAGCTCCATCTGCCATTTTTCACTATTGTCCTTGCTTGCTTACCTAGTCTGATGATTCAGCTGTGCACAGATCCAGACGTCCTGCCCTTGTGTAATGCCTTGAACATGGGCTGGTATGCAAATATTGGGGTCGTACATATTAATGATCCCGACTGTTACGCAACAGTCGGTGTTATGTTGAGACTTGCCTGTTTTTCGGAGGTCTTTTAAACAAATGAGATTTACATAAGAAGGAGGAAATAATGGTGTTTGAGACTCACTGTATGTCATTTCCATGTACTGAACTCTTGTTATTCATCTATGCCGAGGTAAATTCAATTTTTCATTCGATGGCACCTTTAAAGGAGTATGAAAACCCTCACTGTAAAAAAATAATTATTTTCATGATTTATCACAACATTTTTTCTTTTGTCAAATCAAATTAGATAAAATAATGTGGTTCAGATAACATAATATTTTGAGTTTCTGTTGATTAAAACCAATCACCTTCATTGTATTAACTCAAAATGAAATTTCAATGAACTCAAAATTTTAAGGCAACCAGGTAACTTACTTTTTTAAGTTAAACCAACAATTCTTTGTTACAGTGCTTAATGAACAGCAGTATTTATTTGTAAACTTTGTTTTTTATTAGTTTTTGCTTTGCTTTTGATCAAATAAATGCAGCCTTAGTGAGCATAAGGGAATTTATTAAAAGTAACTTTTAATTTTAAAAAAGTAACTTTTGAACAGTATATAAATTAAATAATTAAAACAACAGTTTATTTGATCCATTTAGATGTTGAATATCGAATAAAAAAAATAAAATAAAAATAGTTCTTGCCAAAATCTGTATTTTATCTGGTCAGTAATGAAAAGTCAATTTATAATTTTACACAAAATGCGATATCCGCCATGTTATTCTGTCATGTTTCCTCCCTTTTTCTCCAAAATGCGACAAACGCGACTCTCCCTTCTCTGCAGAGTGCGATATATCCCCTCAACTAATCACAGTGCACCATTCCACACACTTTAAACAGTAATGACAGTGCTCTGAATATACCAGGCATCCTAGTTTTTCTCATCTTCTTTGTACTTTGTGATCAACAAAAACAGAAAAAATGAATAATTTTGATGCCGTTGATGAACATGTGGTGGTTTCTGCGGTGGGTAAGAAACGTAAGCCATTGAAATCTAATTATTTACATGAGGAGATTAAGAAGATGAGGCACTCAGGAGTGTTCCACAATAGCATCAAACTTCTGTCATGATCCCCAAAACTGAATCATGAACAGTTTTTAAAAGCCATTTGACCAAGAATGATTGATTCTCGAATCTGGCATTGGTAGTTTTGATTCTAAATATCTGACAGAAGAAGAAAAAAAACATAACATTGCTTTTTGAATGTTTGCAGTATAGCGACACCCCTGGGTAGTTGCAGTCAATTCCAATGTACTAGCCAAATGTGTTGTTTTTATTTTAACCGTGCGATGGCGCCAGATACTTTTTAATCGGTAATGACAAAAGGAGACATAAATAACATTAACAAGATGACCCGTTGAATTCATTTTGGGAGCAATGACTGATTGAATTTTTAGTCCAGTGCCCGTATTCAAGATTAGTATTGACCAAGTTCAGAGGCTGTCATATATGTGGATTAACTTACTTTGTTGTGTATTTTCAACAGTTTCAATATAAAAAATAACTTTTATATTGATTGAATGGATTAATTGCATTTTGGAAAAAAATGTATCATGGATTTATTTCATTTTGGGGAAAAAATAATCAGTTTTTATAATAAATGTTTGAAAATCAAAATCTGGATTTGAATTTTTTATGTTATTATAACCTAAAGATGCTATGTGAAAGTTTGAAACAGAAAATAGTGGTTTTCATCTTGCCACTTAATTGGTAAAGAAAACACATTTTTACTCAAATTAATCAAAATGGATTTATATCATTTTGGAACCAAAATCTTCATTTGACCATTCAGACGCAAGGAGAACGGATCACATGCTGTCTGAGAGAACTGAGAAGGAAAGACAGAGAGCGGGTGTGAGAGAGCCTCTTCTGGTGCGATTCCGCCTATCCAGCCTTCACTAATGGCAAGTTAATCAATAACGAATTGTGATTGGATGGTCATGTTGTTCTACGACGATTTGATTGGGCTGTTCTGACAGAACACTTCTATGATTACCCAGACGTAAAGAAATTTTAAGGAAAGATGAAATACGGGACAAAACATGATTTTTCCTTGACAAGTTAAGAAACTAAAAATGGAGCTGAAATACGGATCTGTCCCGGGAAAAACGGGACATCTGGTCACCCTAATCCTGACGCAATTATCATTTTCACATCCTGCGCCTCGTTGTTTAAATAGCAAATGCATTTGCGCCCATTTGTGCACACATAGGCGTGCTGGTCAGAAAACGAGGTGTGTTGGCACGTTGCTATTTTGAGGCAAATGAAATAGACTGCGCCATTGACTTTAGACCAGGTTTCAGTTGGTCAATTGCACATGCCTCTAGGCATGAGTACACTCTGCTTATTACACACACAGGGACACGCAGCAGCACACAAACATGCCAAATATTAAAAATAAAAGGATTATTATGTAAAAGATTATTATTGTGTGGATAAAGATAAAAATTCATTTGGTGGAATCCGACTTTTTCCATAGATGGTCTGCTCATGTGCTTTAACCTCACTCGAGAAGCGTCCACTTGCAAATTCCACCATGTAAATAGCAAATCCTCCATGGTGTGAGCACAACTGGCTTTCAAAAGAAATGGGAGATGAGACTCTGAACACATCCACGCCCAAAACACATCCATTACTCAACCCTTTTTGGACCATGCACTGGGCGTGGCGTGCTGACCATTTTTCCTGTTGTTAAACTAGCAAAAGTGGATTCGGACATGCCCTAAGTGCACTTGTCGTGCGCTTTAGACCATGCGCTTAGATCATCAAAATAGGGCCCTTTGTCTTTGCCTTCCCTGATATACTTTAGTTGCTGATAGTTGCTGTTTGTTTAACTAGAGTGAATAAGCATTATGGAGTAAAAGAAGCAACATGACTGGATTAACTTTTGAGGTCCAAACACAGAAAGGAGGGAAGGGAAGGAGGGAGCAAAAAAAAAGAGGACAGATGCAGTCACCGCAGTTCTGGGAGCTCTGGACTGGAACGGAGAAAAGAGTGAAATTAAAAGCATATGATGAAAGAGTTCTCTCCGGCCATCACGAAGATGAGAAAGAGAGAGAAATCTCTCACACATGACAATCTGATGGCTGATATATTGATTTTCCTCCCTTCATTATTCTTCTAGGCCTTAGAGAGAGAGTCGAGCAATTTTACTCGCCCCATGTGCGTGTTTGCTGCTGTGTTGTTCCAGCGCAGAGGGCGAGAACTTCACACACAAACAGAGATTCCCAAGGGGCGTGCTGTGTTTTTAATCTGCAAACGCACAGTGACATAAATCAACCCGCGTCCCCGTGCCCTGACGACCGCCGCCCCTCTGGACCGACTTTAAACTGGTGGCTGTTGCCAAACGATTGCAATTTACACGACCAGCCATGCGAGGAGGGCGCGTCGTCATGCCATTGCTGCGTTTGTAAATCCTAATGAATCAGACAGATTCAAACATCAGAGCTGTATAAATAACACTAGGCTGGGCTTGACCTTGCAGTGACCTCAAACTGAAATCTTTGGATGAGCTGTGACCTGTGATCCAGTCAAAGTGACAGGTTTGAACGTGACTATGCAGTGCACCTGGGAGAATACACATCTATATCGCAGTACATGCTTTTTTATTGAGCTGCCAGTCTGTGATGGGTCACTCAGAGGTCATTGTGAAATGCTTGTTGTTGCATTGATACAGCTTGTGTCTTATTTGACAATGTTTCTTCACTTTAATTGGCTGAGCTGATGTGGGGGCGATGTTTGCTTCAAATAGGCTGTCAGGAACAGCCTCATGCTGGTTTGTGAAGTTTATGAAAAGGTTGCCAAAAAAAATGGTATCTCAACCTCTACAGCCTCTTCATGAAAATTGTAGATTGGTTCCAAGACAAGGGTATGCGTTTTGCTTGTGGTCTCACAGTTGCATTGCTTCTCTGCTAGTTGGATTGACAGTAAATTTTCATTAAAGTGTCTGGATTTACTCACAAAATCTGTCAAATTTGCCTCTTTTTGCAGGTTGAGTGGCTGAAGAATGAAGAGCCGGTGAGTTCTCTTGACGATGTCAATATTGACACTCGAGCTGACCACAACTTGATCATCAATGAAGCAAGGCTGTCCGACTCTGGAAATTACACCTGCCTGGCCAGCAACATTGTTGCTAGGAGACGTAGTGCAACGGCAACAGTCATTGTGTTTGGTATGGAGACAAACCCAACAATTTAGAATATCCTTTTGGTTATTAGTTAATACATTTTACCCTTTTTTTTTTTTCTTTTTTCTGTGACTTATTCTGCAGCTTACGTAGACACTGAATCATTCACAACATACTTGTTCAGAAGCACTGATTCATTCAGGAACAAAGCAAGTGTTTGTCTTTATGGATGAGTCACTGAATCATTCACAACTGATTCTTTCAGAAACACTCATAGTAAGGAAAAAAACAAGTGGGCGAGTCTCATTTTGAAGGCTTCGGAGCTTGCATTTGTCAGCCACATCCATCACTGAGGCTGTTTTGTTTCTGAAAAAGTAACTATTACATTTTAAAGTAAGAAAGAAATTATAATAATGTAAGTCTCACAAGTAATAATTCAATTTTATAATGGTTACTTTTCTGAAATGAGAAATCCTCAATGAGTTGTGCAGCCAACAAATGCAACCCCGTAGGGCGCAGCCTTCAAAATGAGAAAAACTAGTAACTATCTTTTGAAGGTTGTGTCTAGAAGGGATATAGCAATTGCTGGAAGAAATGCAAATACAGTAATTAAATTACTGATTATTAATTTTGCGCATACCCAGTGTCCGTAGCTGTATCCCTTCTAGTCTTTACACTTTATGAATGAGTCATCATTCACTGCCGATTCTTTCATAAACCCTGATTCATTCAGGAACAAAACACAAGACTGTCTTTATGGATGAGTCACTGAATCATTCACAACCGATTCTTTCAGAAACACACATAGTAAGGAAAAAACAAGTGGGCGAGTCTCATTTTGAAGGCTGCGGAGCTTGAATTTGTCAGCCGCATATGTCAGTGAGGCTGTTTCATTTCTGAAAAGTAACCATTACATTTCAAAGCAAGAAGGAAATTATAATAATATATAATAATGTCTAAGTCTAACAAGGAATAAGTAAATTTTATAATGGTTACTTTTCTGAAATGATACATCCTCATTGAGGTTTCGTAGCCTTCAAAATGAGACAAAGCTAGCAACTGTCTTTATGAAACGAGCCACCATTACTGACGATTGTTTTAGAAACCCTGTTTCATTTAGCAACAAAACAAAGTGACTGTCTATTTGAATGAGTAACTGAATCATTCACAGCTGGTTTGTTTTGAAACACTGATTCATTATGGAACAAAACAAATGACTAGTTGAGTCCAAAAATGCATAGTCTCTTTGAAGTTTAGGTATTTCTTTTGAAAAAGTAAATACTCTGACCCTTAAAAAAAGAATGGTCTATATAGTATAAATGTGTGTAGTATGAATATATTATATAAGTTTTTATTTTATAAGTTTTCGGTGTCATGTGACCTACTAGCATCAGTTGTGCTGCATCACTGCCATTCACAAATCCTCTCCCGTGGTTACATGGGATAGTAAAGTGCATCCATCAGATGCACAAGTCAGAATCTTGCCGAAAGTAATAGGTCGTCCATGCATTTTTTTTTTTGCCTACTTGTTTTACAAATACTGTGAATTCGGACATACTGCTTACTACCAGTATTGGGGAAAGTTACTTTTAAAAGTAATGCATTACAATATTGCGTCGCTCCCTAAAAAATTAACTATTTGCATTACTTTTTATGAAAAGTAATGCATTACAATTACTTTTTATCAGCTAAGCTGAGCTCGCTTGTTTTTTGTTTGTTTGATTTTTAATGACAACAAAAAAAAAGTTCTATTTTTGGCAAATGTTAAGGCCCTTTCACACCAAAAGTGAAATGAATAAGCCTCAGGCTGATAGAAATGCAAATATACGCCCATACAGTAGAGGGCGCAGCTCAAGCAAACCTTTCAGCTGTGCTGCCATTCTGGATTAAAGAATCTAAAGAAGAATCTAATCTAAAGTCATTTTTGCTTATTAGTATGGTTTAATTAGTTAATTGAAGGTCAGCAGCAAAGATATTAATTAATAAAGTGAGATTAAATACATAAAGTATGTTTGTGTAATTTAATAAAGTTAATTATTACAGGTTTGCTTACAATTCTGAGATTGCATTTCACTTTTTTTAATTCATCTTGAGGAATACTGAATGTTTTTTTTTTTTTTTTTTTTTAAGTGATATAAGTAAATGCATGTTAACATTTAGTCTAGAACTACAATAACCATCATGTGTTTCGCACACAAAACCTCTGCACTTTATTTCTCTCAACATTGGGCCAGGAGAGCTGTCAGTCAATAAATGTGAAAAAGTAACTTGCGTTACTTATTTGAAAAAGTAACGTAGATATTTTTCTGTAAATTGAAAAAGTAATGCGTTACTTTACTAGTTACTTGAAAAGTAATATGATTACATAACTCAAGTTACTTACCACTTCTACTGCTCACATACTGGTTTTTTTTTTACCCATTATATTCTGTATTAGGGAAGTATGCATATCCAGATGCAGCTACTTTTTTTATAAACGAGTCCCTTAAATCCCTTATTCATTCAGAAACAAAACATTGACTGTCTTTATGAATAAGTCATCGAATCATTCACTCAAATGATTCTTTTAAAAGCATTCACTCATAAAAGCAGTCACTTCTATTGTTCCTGAATGAATCAGCATTTTTGAAGGAGTAAATCATTCATTCACTCTTAAACAGTGACACTTGTCGCCACCTACTGGCGTAACAATGTAACATGCAGAAAGACAACTAATACACAGACTGACAATCTGTCTGAAATGTGCAAACACAAACAGTGAAAAATTCCAGTACACATGGAATACGAGAGCTATAAAAGGAATCTGCTAGATTTTAAGTTCAAGGAAAGTTTAATTTAAACATCTGGATCTCACAAGAGTTTGTGTTGATCACAATGTGTGAAAGTTTGACATGCTGCAGAAGGGCGCTGTCCATTTATTTTGTCACCTACACCGACCTTCAGTCTAACAGTTTACAAAAAAAACGATCACCTATAAATCACCATCCCGCCACAACCCGTGACACAGCGCCACCGTTTTTCAAATCCTCAATAATTCATCAAGCGAAACTTAATGTAGAAATACACCGTTTCATCATTTCGCCAGACCTGTGTCTGCGTGAAGCCATCACTTAGACGCCCAGTATGGGTTCGATTATCTATTTTTGTCAACACATATAATGAGTTAATGATTCTAACGCTCCCTGTGTGGCCAGCATTGCCACGGTTCAGGCTCCATTAGCCTAATTGACATGGTCTCCTAGTGTTTTATCCTCAATATTTTGATGGTAAGGTAATATGGCGCACTCTCTCTCCCTCTGCGTGCCTTCTGAGAGTCAGTCACAGATGAGGGCTGAAGCTGGCAGTTTTTAGAGGCTTGATTAAACACACTGAAAAGCTTTGACATGAGCTGTCAGAAGCAGGCAGCACTGATTGAGTGCTAGATGACTGATCCGCAATTAACGTGTAGCAGCTAGCATAGCATCTACAATTTTACATGACTCCCAGCAATCCCTAAGGCTTAGCAGACACAAGGGAATTACTTGTGTGATTTAAGGGAATGCATTGTTTGTTGGTGTTGATAATATTCGTAGCGCAGCATTAGTAAGATGATGCACTGGTTAAGAGAAGGGAAATTAGTTACAGTAGCACACACTTTAATAGTGAGTTGTACCCTCAATAGTGCAAAATTTGTGAAATTAATAAACAGAATATGATGTTTTAGCAGTAGTTCAAAACAAAACCCTTTTTGTGTTCATATTAAACCAGCATCATTGGTTACTTTCAAATATATTATCTATCCTTCATGTGTCCGCTTCATGTATTCATTCATGAGAATCGATCTTAGTCATTTGTATTTCTCATTAAGTCCTCAGCGTGTCCAAGACATGTTTATGAAGTCTTGGGCATTACGGAATGGCATCTAATGTAATTTCTGTATAATCCAGTTTGAATCTCTTCCACGTACCAATTGAATGATCAAGTCACTTCTAAGCTTATTAGATGGAGTATTATGATGAGCATTGTGTGTCGTTTTAGCCACGTAGCATGTGCAAAACTACCTCTTGAGGAAATACTTAATACAACTAAATAAATCAAACTCTAGAACCAAAATTAAGTTGTATGGGAAGCAAAACTCTCCAAATGAACCATGCAGTGCGGATAAACAATGCCTTCCAATAGGCTGTGGACAGATTTGAAATTCCTTTCAAATAAACAATAAGGCTAATGCTAATTCAATCTATTTTCTCTCTTTGTCAGTGAATGGAGGGTGGTCATCCTGGACGAACTGGTCCGAGTGTAACGTCCGCTGTGGAAGAGGAGTTCAGAAGCGAACACGGACCTGCACTAACCCTGCTCCGCTTAATGGAGGGGCTTTCTGCGAGGGAATGTCTGTACAAAAGAGCACCTGCACCTCTCCCTGCCCAGGTTAGACACAAAGAACAGGTAGTCAATGAGAATGTGATGAAAGATGAAGACCTAGGTATTTCAAAAACAAATCTTTCCCATTAAGTTGTCCTCAGTGTATACAACATAATCTATGTATCTGATTTGTGAACAAATCATTTTAGTGTTATGAGCCAGTTCTTTTGTTACTGGTTTGAATCGGTCTGCCGATTCACTCAGTTATTGAATTGTTACTGTAACTCACTCACCAAAATATGAGGCATTACTTTTAGTCATATCTTATCAGGATATAAAATATTTAAGAAATTGTCATAAATACTATGTTCAAAAGTTTGGGGTCATTAAGATTTTTTAATGTTTTTAAAAAAAACTTATGCTCATGTCTTAACTTATGTCTTATGCTCACCAAAGCCGCATTTGTTTGATCAAAATACAATAAAAACTGTAATATTGTGAAGTCATATTACCATTTTAAAATGTTAAACAGTTTAATTTTATTTTTTGGTGAAAATATTTTTATAATATTTTATAAAATATAATATTTTTTTATAATTCTTTGAAAAATAAAACATTTGTAACATTATAAATGGCTTTACTGTTATCTTTTTATTCATTTTAATGTGTCCTTGCTGAAAAAGTTAATTTCTCACCAAAAAATAAAAAAATAAACATAAATCAAATTAAATTAAATCTAACTGACCTCAATTTTTGATATTTTTACTCTAAGGAGAAGTTTAGAAATAGGCAAAAAAAAAAAAAAAAAAAGGAAAGGAAAGGAAAAAAAGGAAACTCTAAGGATTTTTTTTTTTTTTTTTTTTTTTTTTCAGTAAATTAGTTTTAAGACATTAAAACATGCCTGATTTCATATTGATATATATTGAAGTCTGACCCAAATTAAGATGTTCTCATTTTAAGATGTACTCAAATTTGCCTGCATTAAATGCACTCTTTACTTTCCAGCTTTTTGTTCTTGAAAACCTAGAAGTGCATTTTGCCAGCAGATTCAACATTTCAAGGCTGGTCAGTCAGGCGACGTGAATATGTCTCACTGCTATGGCTTGTTAATTAAACATGCTTTCTGAGCAAATTGATAGCTAATCCATCTGTCTGGGAGGCTGCATATAAAGTAGGAACTTGACAGTATGTGCTGCATTTAAATTGACCTCAGTGACAGAAGCTACTAGAGTTTTACATTTGAAATGTGTCTACGTTCTGTTAATGTGGTGCTGTCATTCTCACAGATTTCCTGTTTACTGTCTAAAGCGAGATACAGTGCTCCTCATAGCGAACAAGGGTGATGGAGTGAGACAGATAAATGGGGATGAAAGAAATTCAGAAAGACAGAAGTGAAAGAGAGTGTGTGTATGTGACAAAGATACGGAGCTAAGAGAAGATCGTGATTACGAAATTCCAAGAAGTCAAAGAAGTTTAGGGAATCAAGAAAGACATATGAAAGGAGAAAGGCAGGGGGACAGAAAAAGTGAAACCTGTTGGAGTGAAAGAAAGGTGCAGAAGAAGAGAGTTATCAGTCGCCTGGTCCTCGAGAGCTCTTACGCTGACTAAATTTATGGTTTCATTGGAAGCACCAGTCACATCGGAAACACTAGTCATGTTGAGGGAAAAGTTATCTGAGGAGGGCACCAGTCGCTCTGCAATCTCGCTCTCCAGCCCAGATCAATCCCAGTACCCCACTCAACAGACACACAAGCACAGCATTTGCATTTAGATTAGCCGCAGAGGAAACACCAGCAGCCCATGGAGTCGTTAGGGTAAAGGGGGAAGCCTGATGGAACAAGACAAAAGTAAATTGTCTTTTGCGTTTGTCAGAGACAAACCTTGAGAGAGAAAATCCTGGAATTATAGGAACACCACCTGCAGAAAGAGGAACAAAATGAGTGACCATTCTGAGAGAAAGTTTGTTTCAGATGCATAAGATTGTTCTGAGAGGAAGTCTGAATTCCAGTTTTTTAGTTGCAAACTAAAAACATGTTAAACTTTTTTTTTTTTTTTTTTGTGCTCTGTATCTTTTTGTGTGTGTGTTGTGACAGTGGACGGTGGCTGGGCCGAGTGGACTCTGTGGTCTGTGTGTAGTTCTGAATGTGAGAGGCAACGCACAAGGGAGTGTACAGACCCAGAGCCAAAACATGGTGGCAGGCTGTGTGATGGAGCTGCCCTAGACACGGACAACTGCACTGGAGACCTCTGCATTCAAGGTGGGTAAATCATCATTGTTGCTATCATCAGAATCATTATTACTATCATCGCCACTAATTTTTCCTCTTGGGTGAGCGATTTGATTACAGCTTATCCTGCCATGAAATCCGCCATAGGCCCGCAAACTTATAAGAATGCGGGACAATGATGACGTTCCATAACAAAAGCGCAAAGGCGCAAACGCTGCTGTAGATCAGCTTACCCGGAAGTCTCCGTAACTAGCAGATTTTAGGAAAATTACCGTCGTTTGGCAAATAAATAATTTACGGACAGTTACATATGCATTACCAATCCTGTAGGCTTTATGGTTCACCTCAAACTAGGAATTTAATAGTAATTTAAAATGTTAACATTAATTGTCCACGAATGGCTTAGGTATGCAGAGCATTCAGAGCTTATATGGACCGCTTATATATACACACACACATCGGGCATAACATTATGACCACTGACAGGTGAAGTGAATAACACTGATTATCTCTTCATCACAGCACCTGTTAGTGGGTGAGATATATATGGCAGCAAGTGAACATTCTGTTCTCAAAATTGATGTGTCAGAAGCAGGAAAAATGGGCAAGCGTGAGGATTTGAGTTTGACAAGGACTAAATTGTGATAGCTAGACGACTGGGTCAGAGCATCTCCAAAACTGCAGCTCTTGTGGGCTGTTCCTGATCTCCAGTGGTCAGTATCTATCAAAAGTGGCCCAAAGAAGGAACAGTGGTGAACCGGCGACAGGGTCATGGGCGGCCAAGGCTCATTGATGCACGTGGGGAGCGAAGGTTGGCCTGTGTGGTCCGATCGAAACAGACGGGCTACTGTAACTCTAATTGCTCAAGAAGTTAATGCTGGTTCTGATAGAAAGGTGTTAGAATACACAGTGCATCGCAGTTTGATGCGTATGGGGCTGCATAGCCGCAGACCAGTCAGGGTGCCCATGCTGACCCCTGTCCACCACCGAATGCGCCAAAAGTGGGCACGTGAGCATCAGAACAGGACCAAAGAGCAATGGAAGAAGGTGGCCTGGTCTGATGAATCATGTTTTCTTTTACATCACTTGGTTGGCCGGGTGCGTGTACGGCACTTACCTGGGGAACACATGGCACCAGGATGCACTATGGGAAGAAGGCAAGCCGGCGGAGGCAGTGCTATGCTTTGGGCCAGGGGTCGGCAACCCAAAATGTTCAAAGAGCCATATTGGACCAAAAAAACAAATCTGTCTGGAGCCGCAAAAAATTAAAAGCCTTATATAAGCCTTATATGAAGGCAACACAGGCTGTAAGTGTATATTAGCTATATTAGCCTACTATCAAAACGACTAAGTAAGCTACAAATACATAATGAGGTATTCCCGAGATGTATATTTAAAAACTGCTGAAAGCTACAGAAAAAAGAAGCAAATGGATCGGTGTAATACACAGATACAGCTGAACTCCAGCAGAGAAACATGGATTTGCATTTATCATTTTGTGTCATATTGTTGGATTTTGAGGTCAAATAATTCCATATATATTGTATTGTTATATATTCAGTTGACAAATCATCAATTAAATATTTTGCATCTTATATTCTGCATAATTGTGTGTTTTAAAATAAACACTGACAAAAACTATACTATAAAACTATATGTTTTAGGGCTGGACAATATGATGATATAACATTGATATAAGTGATTACGCGGATTTAAACCTACCTGTATTGTAGTTATATAACTACACAGGCAGATTTGCTTTATGTATTTCCCCGGCGTCGAAATCAGGCACATATAAATGTCAGGAAACACGACTCCTGGCTGCATGTCAATATCCATGGATTAGGTTTATTTGACAAGTTGTAAGAAACACTTTTGAGCCCAACCTTTAGTGTAATTAGTTTGTTTTACTCGCGTTTTCTCAATTTCCCCTATTAAATCCAGTCACGCAGCAGGTTCTTTTGCCACTCAGTCCAGCTGAGGGAGCGCGCTTTCAGCGGGAAAGTGACGTTGATGCATACCCTTACCGCGCTGAAAAGTGTGTCGCAGGCTATGGCGCAAATCTTTGTTGACAGAAATGTTGAAATTTAATATTTATTATACACATTTTTACAGCATTGGAAAACGTTAAGAATGTTTGTCCTCCTACAGAAACCATATAAAACAAAAAATATTTTTTCTATTTTCATACATTTTTGAAAAAGCTCCAGGGAGCCACTAGGGGGGCGCTAAAGAGCCGCGGGTTGCCGACCTCCGCTTTGGGCAATGTTCTGCTGGGAAACCTTGGGTCCTGCCATCAATGTGGATTTTACTTTGACACGTTGTTGCAGACCATGTACACCCTTTCATGAAAATGGTATTCCCTGGTGGCTGTGGCCTCTTCCTGCAAGATAATGCTCCCTGCCACAAAGCAAAAATGGTTCAGGAATGGTTTGAGGAGCACGAGTTTGAGGTGTTGACTTGGCCTCCAAATTCCCCAGATCTCTATCCAATCGATTCAGCTTATTTTCGTTTTTTGCCATGGCAACATTTCTAATGTTCATATAATTAATTCTAATGTTGTATAATTCATATTTTATTTTATTTCAGCTTTATTTTAATTTTAGTAAATGATAATAACCCATATATATTCACCAGGTAGGTAGGTAGGTAGGTAGGTAGATAGATAGATAGATAGATAGATAGATAGATAGATAGATAGATAGATAGATAGATAGATAGATAGATAGATAGATAGATAGATAGATAGATAGATAGATAGATAGATAGATAGATAGATAGATAGATAGATAGATAGATAGATAGATAGATAAAAAGACAGTGTGAACGACAGTAATGAAAAGATGGTGTAATGCTTTGTACATTACATGACGCTGTGTGTGGTGGTAAAATGCGTAAAAAGAGGCTCAATATGCTTCTGATATTCTGTTATACAGCTCATCCAACTTCCTCAGTGCAACACAACATAGAGCAGTAAAAAATCATCTCACTTTTGTTTAGATCAGTGGAGACAAGTGCTCTGTGGAAGGCTGTCAGCGTCTGAATGAAACCAGTCAGTCAAACCCTCAGACGAGCAGCACTTGACAGGCCGTTTTGTAATTCCTTGGGAGAGGCAGAAATCTTCTGTTTTAATCCTCCTCGCTCATCATCCTGACAGTTCTTTAATCAATCTTTCCTGCCTCCATCCCCTAAGGGAGGAGGGTGTACACCTCGCCATCCTCTGCAGATGAGTCTAAAGCCCAACGGTGATAGACATCCCTATCAGAGACCAATTTCCTACATCTAATACGGACACACACAACCACGCACACTAATGCATCCGTAACCTTCTTTCTATGTGAACGTGGTAATTTTGTGTAAAAGATTTGACAGTGATTCCAGATTACATGCCTGTCATTGACCATCATACATATGTAAATCTGTGTTTAGACATTTTGATTCAGTGCCGTCTGTTATTTACCTCCTACATAATTCTTAAAATTCATTTTTGAAAGAACTAGAAGGATTTCAGAGGTTTCTTCTGGCTTTCTGCAAGAGCGCAACTTTATCAGCTCATGCGTTGTCACACCAAATGGGCTTTTTATATCTCCAATGGATTCTGTGTGTGCATAAACATCTGAAACTTGTCTCATAGTATGTTATGCGTGTCTGTTTCTGCAGACAGGAAGCTGCTCCATGATGTGAAGGTTCCACAAGGTGAGTCACCACCGCTTCACCTTTCATCTGTTTCTTTTCTTTCTGTTTCTTCAGTTTCAGAAATTCATTCATATGCATTGCATTGCATTACTTTTGAATATGCTCATAGACATATGAAGCATGATGTAATAACGTCACATTGCATCACAGTCATCCATCTTAATATTGCCATTCTGTTCGTGGTGTCATATAATTAACCCATTTTACTGTTATCATCATTCTGAGTCACGCTTGACAAACAACCTTATTGCAACCTTTACATAAGCTCATTTCCACACTCATATTGTTCAACATTGGGTTGATGCCCTGTCAATTAGGTTTCCAATGAATCATCCAGCACGCCATTTGAAACAACCTGGAAAACCAGTTAAGTCGATGACATTTTAAAGACCGCTTTCAGAGTGTTGACTCAATGAAATGGTGCCACATTAACGACAATGACACACCACAAAGATTAAACGTCTTTGACAGGTTTTCGCCTGAGGAATGTCAGTGTCCCCATCATGATTATAACATAGCCAGACACAACTCGGTAAACTTAACCTGTTACTTAACCTATACCATTTAAAAGTTTTTTGTTCGTACAATTAAAGTCCCCCTGTAGTCAATAATTTTATCTATTAACACTCAACGTTGATCAGCAAAATTTACATATTTTGTGAAAAATATTCTTAATGCCTTAAAATAGCTGTATGTAACTACACCCCTGCCTCATTTAGTATACGAGGATCTATGAATATGCTAATTAGCCCCACCTCCACTCACTCGCACAAGCTCAGAGATCCACTCGGTCAACTTACTGAGGTAAACGCTGCACAGTGGTATCGTTTCTTACAACGTCGGACACATAACGATAGCAAACAGCTAATATTGCATTGCTAACGTTACACAAACGTGTTCCCGATCGCGAGTCAGACAGCTGACTTCTAAAAATCAGTATCAGCGTCAGTGGAGAAAGGCATATAGTTCATCATGATGATAATAATCGTAATGTACATTATACACTTATACACCTGCTATATTGCTAAATCTACCTGATTTTTCATATCAACAGAAAAATATACTGGGATAACCTTCTCTTGAGACTCACCTGCTTCAGATCGGTCATAGTTAATGATATGTTAAAGCCTGCCGGGAGGTTGAAGTGATTGGTTACAAGGTAGTTTGTGATGTCAGAAAAAATGTTTTTCAAACTGTCTTTATATCACTGCAGGTTTAAAGAGAAAATACTCGACAATGGTGTAAAAACACCACATAGACATATAAACAACATTAAAATCTAGATTTTCACCACAGAAAATGATTGCTATTGACAGTAACTGTTTTCTATTTTAATATATTTTATGAGATGTAATTTATTCTTGTAATGGCAAAACTGAATTTTTAGCTGCCATTACTCTAGTCATCAGTTTCACATGATCCTTCAGAAATCATTCTAATATGCTGATTTGGTTAGTATGCCCCGTCCACACTTCCTGTTTCAGTGCAGAAAAGAAAATTCTGCTCCTCCAGTAGTTTTTGGGCATTTTGAAGCCTTATCTGAACTCCAATCTGAAGTCAAAGAGAAGAGAACGAAGCGGGTTACAGAGCAAAGGAGAGGGAAAACGAAAAGAAAAGGCAGCAAAAGTGAGCAAATACACAAACACAAGTGCAAAAGAGATTCATTAGCCTGCCAAACTTTTCCAGAGCTCCCAATTAACCTGCTCTGTTTGCTGTTAGTGCAGCTCCACATGTTTCTGGCTAGTGTTTTCATAGCCGCAGGCTTTGTCTGTTGTTCCCTACCCGTCTGGGGGCTTTTGAATGCTTAGGAACGACATGCTAGGTTTTCTTTGTTCTGTCTGTTGTTCATTGAGTCCTGGTTGAATTGTTTGCGCGAAGAAGTCGACAGATAGGGCCTAATCACTACAGATGAGATCATATAATGAGCAGCGTTGTCACGAAATCCCTGTGGAAGGTTTGCGGTTTTTGCTTTGCCAGATTCGCTGCGTGTGTTCGTGTTGAGAGTCAGGTGTGCGGTTGAGGGCTGATTGTAATCGCCCATCGCTAGAGAACTTTCATTAGTGCTGGAGGTGTCTGGGAAAGCGGGACCATTAGAGAGACTGAGAGGGAAAGAGAGACTTCTATGATGAAAGTGTTTGTGGTTATGTAATTTATTTCCTGTGTTTTGTGGCGGAGTCATATCTGTGTACATCAAAATGAGATCCCTGAGCTATTTGATGGAGCAAATAAACAAATACCTTTATATAATCATTTTCAAAGAACTACAGTCATTGATTTGTCATTTTGTATTTCTCTTCAAAATCATTTTCTCTTCTTCTAGCTGAAATGGAGAGCAATAACGATGTGGCGCTCTACTCCGGTCTGGCTGCCGGCGTAGTTACCGTTGTCGTGCTGATCATCGCTGTAACACTGTACAGGCGGAATCAGAGCGAGTATGGTGTTGATGTCATTGACTCGTCTGCACTGACCGGAGGATTTCAGTCCTTCAGCTTCAAAAGTGCCAGGCAAGGTGAGCGAAAACAACAGCGTCAAATTGACCCAAGTGTATGTATGACTCATGACATAATTACAGTGTTTGCATGTTAGAACTATGAAAAAACTGATTACTTCTTTCTATTTTCTCCACATTTTCCTACAGTTAATTCAGCTTGAACTGTTTAACCCGCAAACTCCATTCAAATGTTAAAGTTTTGAATTACATTCATTTTTCTTACCCCAGTAGTATTTTTTCTTCTTTTCTCTCCCATGGCTATAGAACTTCCATTAGTGCAGGAGGTGTCTGGGAAAGTGGGAGCATTAGAGAGACTGGGAGAGAAAGAGAGACTTCTGTGATGAAAGTGTTATATGGTCATATAATTTACTTCCTACTCGACCCAATCTGAGAGGGATTCAAACCGCCGTCCCCAGCATGGGAGGCGTGCACACTAGCAAGGACACTAAAGACCACAGTCTCTAGCATGCCTATTGAGGTCGGGGCGTGAGGTTTATTCAAACAGCTCTTACTAGTTAGCCTCCGTTACACTGACCTCCCGAAACCTCAGTTCCATCTGGGTCACAGCACCAATGTAACCACTCCGGATCTACTCATACCGCTCCGAACAGGATTCGAGCCAGAGTTTTCAGCATGGGAGGTGGGCGCTCTAACAAGGACGCTAAAGACCGCATCCTCTATCGTCAGTCTAGCTGGCCTTCGTTACACTCACCTCCCTAAACCTTACTCCCATCCGGGTCACGGCACTAAATATAACCGGTCCTATTTGAACCACTCCGAAATGGATTTGAATCAGTGTCACTGGCATGGGAGGCAGGCCCGCTAACAAGGACAATAAAAAGCACAGTCTCTAGCAATTCTTTTGAGGCCAGGGGTGTGAGGTTTATTCAAAAAGCTCTTACAAGCTGGCCTCCGTTACACTGACCTCCCAAAATCTCACTCCCATCTGGGTCACAGCACCAATGTAACCACTCCGGATCTATTCACACTGCTCCAAACAGGATTCGAGTCAGAGTTTCCAGCATGGGAGGTGGGCACACTAACAAGGAATGCTAAAGACCGCGTCATCTAGTGTCAGTCACCAGTGTGCCTCTTGAGGCCAGGGGAGTAAGTTTTACGAGCACAGCTCTTACTAGCTGGCCTTCGTTACACTCACCCCCCTAAACCTTACTCCCATCCGGGTCACGGCATCAAATATAAACGGTCCTACTTAGCCCACTCCGAGATGGATTCGACTCAGTGTCTCTGGCATGGGAGGCGGGCACGATAACAAGGACACTAAAGACCACAGTCTCTAGCATGCCTTTTGAGGCCCGGGGCATGAGGTTTATTCAAACAGCTCTTACTAGTTATCCTCCGTTACACTGACCTCCCGAAACCTCACTTCCATCTGGGTCACAGCATGGTTCTATTTGCACTGCTCCGAACAGGATTCGAACCAGAGTTTCTGGCATGGGAAGTAGGCACACTAACAAGGACACTGAAGACCGGATCCTCTAGCGTCAATCGCCAGTGCGCGGCTTCCGAGCCATTCCATTTTGTTGCCAGCAGCACAGGCAATAATGTCAGCTGTGTGTTCTATACCAAAAGCATGCGCACCACTATCTATATATTAGTGGAGCACACCTATGACACCTCTCAGTCTCTTGCAGCTTGTGAGTCACAAGTACCAAAATGAGTGGCTTACTGAGCTTAAACTGTCAAATACACACACACTTGTGTCAAAATGTTTATGTTATGGAACTTTGTTAGTTGAGAAAGATAATGCAAGTTGTGTAACAGTATATTGGATCAATCTGTTTTTAATTTTCACATTGAAAAACTTAGTGTTTATTTCATATCTCTCTTTATTCTTTTTTTTTTCTTATTTTATTACTGTCTTTTTACTTGTTACATGATGAACTATCCCTTTATGCACCTCATTTCACTGACCATTTACTAAAATAATTCATTTTTAACATTTTCAGGCCTTATTTTGTACCCAATGTTTTCCTATTGTTTAACTAGAAGAAAAAAGATACCATGCCAAAAAGATGACTTTTCCCTTCTACAAACTTCTTGTAGAACATTTTCTCACTTTACTTTGTTTCTTGCCTCCTTGTGTCTAAACCAGAGCTAGAGGGTGTTAGTTGATTTACTCTCCATGTCTCTCTTCTCCGCTCCTTTGGCCCATCTAATGCCCCCAGAAAAAGAGATTGATGTTGATGGAGGGGCGCAGAGAGCAGAGCACTAGTTCTCTCTTGCTTGTCTGTTCAGTAATAGGGCCTGCTCGCAGTGCTATCACTCTCCTCGGCCCACTAAACACCACCATCACTACAGACACACAAACACGCACGCGTATCACCAGATGTCTCGACAGGAAGTTTCAAAGTGCTCGTTGAGGAGCTCAACACAGTGAGGTGATAGATGCCACAGTGTACCCGTCAAATGCTTAAAAACATCAATGAAATGATGGATGGATAAATGGAAAAAAAAGGATAGATGGATGCAGTATGAGCAAGAACGATCCAAAAAGTGGGGAAAGATACATTATAAACCATATCAGGCTGGCTCATGAATATTAATAAGGTGACATAACAGTAGTCATATTTGATTTGCTGAAAAGCAATAATGATGGATGATTGGATGAATGGATAGTTTGATCTAATGAACTGAAATGTGCTAGCTGATGCAGTTCTCTTTAAATACATCTAAAATATTTGCCTAGAAATCTTATCACTATGGAAATCTTAACTCATTTGCTCACGCATTTACGACTCCACAAAACTGTGGATATATATCGTTGCAATAACCATGTTGCCTAGGCGACAGATATTTGACAGCACTGCCAATACACGTACAGCAGCGAACGGCTTTGATAGGCACTCATATCAAGCAAGACAACTGTTGTCATGGAGATCGGAACCTTTAGCCTTGCGTGACAACTCGCACACATTTAGATTTTGAATAGATCTGCCAAAGGAGAGGTTTCAAGTGCAAGCTGCAGTCTATCCTCCTGGGCCTCAGTCCAATCTGTGAAAGAGAAAATGAGTCCCTCTCACACCTCTTTTCACCACCTCTTTTAGGAAAGTGCTCTCGTTCAGCCATTGCTTTTCGATGAATAAAACAGATTGAGGGAATGTCTGTGTGAGTGTGATGCGTTTTCGTGATCTGTCAAAGCTCTCAGCAGAGCTCATAATGAAACAAGTGGGATCACTTCACACTGATGTAACAGCTGGCTCTAATAATCGAAAGATTGTTGTTGCATTTGTCTTGATAGTTCAGTTTGAAAACTGGAGACATTCGGTTCCGTCATAATTCATCATTTTAAGTAATGTTTTTGACTCAATTTTTACGCTAAGAGTTTTGTAAGGGCTACACATCAAGGTTTGGCTGGTTACCATGATCCAGTGAGACCCTGCTGGTAGATGCCGCCCACCATCTGGAAAGCGCTGAAAGCATCTGTCTCCTTATACACCATGTCTTGTGTGTGTTTGTATGTGTGTTTATATATGAGCAATATCACACACATAGCCGTGTGATATGGTTGTATATCTACACAGCTGTGATTCGGCCATAGGTTATCACAGCGTGCTGATATACAGCCATATCGCATGGCTAGGAGTGTGAAATTGCGTTTATACAACAGTTTGACGGCACAAGTGTGTAAATAAAGAAGAAATAACAATGGAGTGTACTACTTCCTTCCGCCACATATTCAAATTTCAAGTTCACAGTTTGACCAAGGCTCTGTTACTAATTCTAAAACGTCACTTTTAAAACTATTAATGAAGGAATGTTGAGTCCCTCCACTGAAACTTCTTGTATTTTGTACAGTATTATTGAGAGAGAGAGAGAGAGAGAGAGAGATCGCCTGAGCAAGCATTAACTTTGTCTAATATAACATTCATTTTTCTGGTCAATGTCTATAGTATTATATCTATTATAAAAATTCATTTGAATGTCCGCTGAGGAAAGTGATCTTTTTATTTGTCCTTTTTACAGTTGAGAGAGCTAAAACAACGTTCTTTGTTTACAAAAGTCCCTTTCAATTTAAAAGTCTCTTGCGACCGACTGTCACATTCGCACGTAAAGTTTGCCACCATCTAATGGTGTATTAATGTAACTTTCACTCAATCTATATTACGCACTAATGGATTCTTTCTCAATAGAAAATACAACATATTATTTATATAAAATAATATTTATTGAACAACAATGTTTAAATTAACAACAATAACCATTATAAATGTCAACAGGAAATAAACACAACGCAACAAGTGTAGCATTTTAAAAAAATAAATAAATAAATATGGTGGATTTGCTCGGGCCTCAACAGCCACAAACAGTGAAAAGGTAGGAGTGATCAGATTTGAGAACCAGAAAGAACTGTTGTGTGTTTGTGTGTGTGTGTATATATATATATAAGTATTTTTTAATATCACTAATATTTATTTTTTTAATCTTGAGCCAATCATGGACACATTCATGTATTAGACTTGCAGCTAACAATAAGGAAATTATTCACAATAATGACATTTTTATGTTACTTCAAAGTCCATGGAATTCTGCAAAATAGTTTTAAATCTGTTAAAAGATGCTGAGAGTACTATGTCCGTATTGGTTACTAAAATCATTATTAAATTATTTAAGTTGCAATAAATATTTAATGTCTACTAAATATTAAATTATTTAATAAACAAACATGCAAACCCCAGGAATGTAAACATTTTTTTGAATGATGGTGTTTAAATTCCTTGGAAACATGTAGAGCTTTCAGTTGAATTCTGCAGGCTCAGATTCTGCAACATAAACCGCAATTTTATGTGTATAGATCTGCTATACACTTTACAACTGGGTCTAGATCATCTAGGTATTATCTAATCCAATAAAAGCACTGCAATTTGTCTTTGATGCACACAAATGAGTTTCAAGCTGTGTCTGTGTCAATCCAAGGATATCGATGATGAAAAGGAGAAATGTTTTTTGTAATCTCGTTTATTGTATTCGTGTTGGTTTTTATAAATTTTTTGAACAACTTTTGTATTATGTTTTAACATACAGTGCATGCATAATTATGCAAGTTGATTTTCTGATTACAGATAAAATGAGCCAAGAAAGAGATTTAACAGACTGAAAAGTCAAAAAATTATTATATGTCCATGAGAAAGGATACAATACTAATGCAATATTAGAAATTGCAAAGTTAAAGCATGACCATTGGACAGTGAAATACTCATTGGGAGAGCAGGGTCAGACAAAAACAGGTGGAGAAGAAAAGACAGATGTTAACTGCAGATGAAGATGAAGAATTAACTGTGAAACCATCAGGAACCCTTTAGTCTCCAGCGCCACCAATTTCCAAAACTGCATCCTACTTGGAGTCTCCAGAAGTGCAAGGTGTAAGGATCTTAGAGACTTAGGTTAGGTAAAGAATCCTAAAAAATGACCGCCACTTATTAAGAATCACATACCAAAGTGTAGTAAAATACATAAATACTGTTTTTTTTTTTTTTTTTTTATAGGTTTTATAGACAGACAAATTGAGAATAACTCTTGAAGGACCAGCACCACATCCTCTTGTACCACTGTTTGAAGAATTTAGTAAGTTTTGGGAGTTCAAAACTCCTGTCCTGAAAATTCTGTCTTGCAGAGATGGACTAAAAATGAACTCCCAAAACTTACTGCCAGATTCTGGAAGATATATTCTTCAAACAGTGGTACAAGAGGATGTGGTGCTGGTCCTTCAAGAGTTCTCAGTGAAATGTCAAACTTCTAAACATTCTTTCATCGTGTGTGCCATCACATGATGCATTTAGTTATTAAAATCTGTAAGACATGCATGTTAATCAGAAGATGTGTGCTCAAGTCATTCTATGTATGAATTGCGTTTTCATTTATATTTGAATAGCTTAAAAGATCCAGACAAAACAGATGATCATGTCATTTACTAGTCAACCAAATATTGTGTTCCAGGAAACCCTCTGTTAATGAACTCCTCCATGCAGCCAGACCTGACCGTGTCACGGACCTACACCAGCCCCATCTGTTTCCCTGATTCCATGGAGAAGGAGCTCATCCCTGAACCTGCACTCTTTGACCCCCTCCCTGACCTCAAGGTCAAAGTTCACAGCTCCTTCATGGTGTCCCTCGGTGTGTCAGAGAGGGCGGAATATCATGCAAAAGGTCCTTCCCAAACGTTTCCTCGCGGCATGGTGCAGGAGATAGGAGGTGGAGGGGGCACGCTAGGTGGGAGGGGGAAGAATCAGCTGGCCCCTGTTCAGCCAACGCTGGTTTCTAGTATGACAACTGGCAAACGGCCGCTCAGGACAAGTGGGGTGTTCGGGCAGGGAGGAGGACGACTGGTGGTGCCCAACGCAGGTGTGTAAATGTGGTTGCACTTTTGTTTAATGCATGCCTTAAAAGATTAAAGGGTTAATTCACCCAAAAATGAAATTTCTGTCATTAATTACTCACCTTCATGTCGTTCCATACCCGTGAGACCTTCATTCATCTTCAGAATACAAATTAAGATATTTTTGATTAAATTTTCAAGGTCCAGAAAGGTGCTAATTTTTGGGTGAACTAAAGCTTTAAAGAAGAAGCAAGAGAGAATCAAACACACATGAAGAAAAAAAACGCAAACTGCAGTAAGAGGCTAGTGTCAGTCCATAGCAAACAGAAAATCTCATGCTTATTTAGAATATTGGAAATTATGGATAGTTTGGGGATAGTTTTGGGGTAAATTAGAGCATTCTGGAGTAATGTTTGCTTCCATCATGGTCCATAAATTGATAATGGCCCAAAAATTGAAACAGTAATAAAAAATAATAATAATAAGACAATTGATTGTTTTCATATCCTGGCCGGTTTATGGCTAAAATGACTACTTCGTAAGTCTAGGGAGAGACGAGCTAATATGTACATGCACCAGTTTCTTCTTTATTCTCTCTCCAGCTCTTCTTTGTTGTCTTTCTCTCTCACACACAGTATATCCAGTGGCTGTGCTGTGTGTTAGAGAGGCTGTGCACACAGCACCCAGCGGCTGAGAGAGGGGGCAACTGACAGAGAGGTAGACAGACCAGCAGGGCGGCATTGATTTAGGAGTCTCTAGGGTCCATCTCTCTCTCTCTCTCTCTCTCTCTCTCTCTCTCTCTCTCTCTCCTTTATACTCCCTTGCTCTTTTCCACCTCTGATCCTGTCACATGCAGTAAAGAGTCTTGACAGGCTGGCAGAAGTGTGTGAGAAAGGTTAGAGGCTAGTGCATCTGTTGAAGCATGCTGGAGTTCTCGTTCAGCCTCTTTAAGACCTTTACAGCCGAATAGTGACTCTAACAACTCTACAGGTGCCTTGTGACTTCACAAGGTGTGCGCTCATGTGTGTTGTACACAGTCCTTCATAAGGAAGGTTTGGAATTGATTTTTAAGAAGACATGTTGTCATGCACGAGTCCCACAAGAAAAATATTCTGCAGTTTCACGATTCTAGGCTTGCTTCGAACTATTCATCCCACTGAAAGGGCTTCTGGGAAATTAAGGGTGTTTCCAAAAGAGGAACTTTGTTTGTTCCAGTTTAGCATCCAAGACCCATTCCGTCATGCTGTCGGATCATATAAATTGTTTGGTTTTGTTTGTGTGTGTGTGGATTTCTAACTTTTATCTTTGGCTAGGTGTGAGTTTGCTGGTGCCTCATGGTGCGATTGAAGAGGACACAACCTGGGAACTGTACATGAGCATTACCCAGCAGGACTCCAGGTAATATATCCAGGACGCTGGCGCACAAAATAGAGACTCTATTCAAGTCGCTATTGTGCTCTTTTCCATAACCTAGGAAGCTACCTATGGAAAGAGAATTTTTAAGCATTATAGGCTCGATGTGGATGTTTATCCAACTTAATTGTGCTGTCTTGTAAGATAACACATTTTTGCCAAATTCTAAGGCTTTTTGTGGAGATTTGCAAAGAAAAAAATCAGTGAAATACATCCAAGATGGCAAAGTGAAAAGTGTCAATAAAATTACTCAAAATGTTATTTTACCTTAACCAATGACCGTTAAGGTTAGATATAGTTCAAACAAAATCAAAATTCAAGAACAAACTGTTGTGACATCATTTTGAACAGAATCAGGGCAAAAGTTTGTTTGGAGTTTGTTTCAGGAGTTCGAAACAACTTGCCAGAGTAAACTTTCCAGGAAAGGTTTGCTTTCTACCATTGGTCCATATTAGCACATTCATCATTGTTTCCTCCTTCTTATATAAATCTTACTTGTTTAAAAGACCTTCAAAGAACAGGCGAATCTCAACATAACACCGACTGTTACGTAACAGTCGGGATCATTAATATGTACGCCCCCAATATTGGCATATTCCAGCCCATGTTCAATGCATTACACAAGGGCAAAACGTCTGGATCTCTGCACAGCTGAATCATCAGACTAGGTAAGCAAGCAAGGACAATAGCAAAAAATGGCAGATGGAGCGATAATAACTGACATGATCCATGATAACATGAAATTTTTAGTGATATTTGTAAATTGTCTTTCTAAATGTTTCATTAGCATGTTGCTAATGTACTGTTAAATGTGGTTAAAGTTACCATAGTTTCTTACTGTATTCACAGAGACAAGAGCCGTTGCTATTTTCATTTTTAAACACTTGCAGTCTGTATAATGCATAAACACAACTTCATTCTTTATAAATCTCTCCAACAGTGTAGCATTAGCCGTTAGCCACGGAGCACTATCAAACTCATTCAGAATCAAATGTAAACATCCAAATAAATACCATACTTACGCGATTAGACATGCTGCATGACGAACACTTTGTAAAGATCAATTTTGAGGGTTAAATCAGCTGTGTGAACTTTGTTTATTCAACGACAGAGTCGAGAGCTCTGGGGGGGCGGAGAGCGCGAGCAATTAAAGGGCCAGCAGCATGAATCAGTGCATATTTAATGATGCCCCGAAATAGGCAGTGAGTATATCAGGGCCTTTAGGGTGTCACCTCAAATTCAGCTACATAAGCAGTAGGCATCAAGGCAGCTCAGGTTGTGAAACTGAGCTTTTCTTTCACACACAAACTGCTGATTTGGTGTTTATGTAACTGGTAGACAGTAGCAAAAAGTAGCTATCCCAAAATATATTGTTTGGTGAAGCTGGTTGGACAAGGTGGTCATGGTGGGTAAGGTAGTCAATCAGTCAGGTGGGCTCACCAGCATCCAAAACACAATATGATGGTGTTATCAGTAGGGAAGTTTTCTTTTTATTCCCATATCTGTACCTCAATTTTCCTTTCTTTCCCTCAATCTCACTCCCCCTTGCTGGATCCAGAAGTCAGTCAGACTCGCTCTCTGCTGAAAGCCAGCATTATGTTTCAGTAGCGGGTCTGTAGTTACAGCAGCAGGCCTGTATATTGAAGGTGTATAAACAGGAGTACTTTCATACCGTTAGTATGCTGGGCCTGTGTGCGAGAGTGGTTAAACACATCAGAGTTCAGCAGGTTATCTACCAGCTGTGCCATCCTGTCGCAACAAGGAAAAAACATAGTGACTCTGAAACAATGGCACTGTACTTGACCTGAGACCAACACTGTAGAAGTCACACTATATAAGCATGCTAAATCAGTGGTTCTACTCCAAGGCCACCTATTGTCCACAACAATTTTTCGATGGCCAAACTAGTTATTTGTATCCTGTTTATTTTAAAAATTGGGCATTATTATTAAAATTAAGAAATTGAATGTTCATCAGGGTACCTACTGATTTTACCCACATTCCCTTTAAGACAAGTCGTTTCAATCGGCGGCTATCTTTGAAATGCCTCTCGGGCATGCAAGTACTATCTCTTTGAATGGGGAAACATCAAATTCTGCAAAGCTGTTCGCCAAGCTTTCGATTAAATATTTAAAGATTTCATATTTGAAATCACCTATGAAATCTAACAACTGTCTCATAAATTTTGTTTCTAAATGCCCGAATCATGTCAAAAAAACAGCATTTTTCAGGCTGGCTCAAGCTAATGCGCATGTGTAGTCCTAAGCACTTCTCTATAGCACACGTCTGACTGTTTCTAGAGGAACCAGAGCTTCTAATGGCCACTGCAGTGAGGCAATGACTTTATCAATTGGTGATTGGCTCTTATTTAGAAGGTGGGACTTATTCCACCATATTGTGCGTTGTACTCTCTTCCATTCATAATAATGAGTGCACCGTCTTTCTGTATATAAAGTCTTTAACTAATGAATTTACGTAACTCTTTCAGTTGTTCTTGATTTACAAAATAAGATTAAAGTCCCCATGAAATCAAAATGGAAGTTTTTAGCTTTTTAGCTTGTTAGCCTTAAGTTTATCAATAAGCTAGTGTGCTCCGAAACTATGACAAAATTAACATTTAGATGTAAGCGTTCAAAACTTAAAGTCTCTCACTTCAGTCCAATATGGATCAACAATTTTGATGCTTCTCATCAGATTTTCTGTCCAATCAAATACTCTCTAGAATATGAAGCGTCCAACCCCCTACACTATAAATAGACACTGAAGCTGCAGCTGAAATCGGTCACATGTTTACACAATTACTATTTTCTTTCTGGTGAATGGCACATGATGCACTATATAGGGGATAAGGAACGATTCAGACAGTATGCTTACACAGAATGCTACTGTATATTTTAAAGCAATATGGAGGAGATCAGGAGGAGAAACGGTATATTATGTCTTCATATCTCAAATTAATAATCTGTGTTTGCAGGCTGTTTCAATTGAAGACATTCTGTCAAGTGAAGTGAACTTCTACAGATATCCCCTGTTGAGTGTGTAGGGAGCAGCAAACACTGTGTAGGGATGCTTTAAAATGTAACACAGCTTGTGTTTCCAGAGTGGAAATCTCCCAGAATGCCACTTGCTTTGTTCTGTTGAGCTGCTTAACTCTGGGATTAACCCTCCAAAAACTATGAGCAAACTTCACCAAGCAAGGATTTAAAACTAAAGTTGTACAACTCACTAATGTCACCTCGATTCAGACAGAAGACACTGTCTCTTTCGCTCCCAATCCTCAGTCGCTGTCTTAGGCTTGCTGGGATTGATAGAGATCAAAGGTCATGAGTGTTCAGAGACTCTTCAGTGCTCAAAGATGAAAACCTCAATCTCAGCAAGTCCGCAGATGAAGGTACCTGCTAGCGTCCGATAAGCTCAGAGCTGTTTGCTTCCCCATCTCCCGTCCGACGCGCCAACACCACCGCCGCGCAGCTATCCGTCAGTCAAATGCTAGCTGCTCAGTCCAACTGTCAGTCAAAGCCTATCTTTTGACAGTTGCGGTGAGTGGCAGAGAGAAATTCAATCCACAACACTGCAATCTGACCACAAAGCATCTAGAGAAGGTGGAGGGAGGGGGTTTAGAAGAAGAGAGGAGCAGAAATCAATCTGCAGAACCTCCTAAATTTAGCCGCACGATCTCCAGAGTCCTCATAATAGCAGCTATAGAAAGCAGAGTCATGAAAAAGGATCAATCAGAGACTCTTTTTATTTGTTCACAGTGATAGGATTGAGTTTGCCCAGACCTCTGAGCTATTTGCAGAGCTTAAAGCTCTCCTGTACACTTCCCTGTGGATTCACCTGGACATCACACAGAACATTTGTATTACTAGGAAATGATTCACACTGTGTTAATGAAAGCAGACTTGTTTTTTTGGTATCCTGGCGGATATTAAACTTGTAAATCAATAGGTGATGTATCCTTGTTATTAGCGCTGCATCTCCGGCTCCTTACA